>NC_142937.1:75634152-75654152 GCF_046866305.1 Octopus bimaculoides | reverse complement strand
ATCCACATCTTATAAAGACAGTTAATATACTCTGTTTCTTTATATTTTTACATGTCGGTGTTTTTAATCCTGTAAGGCAATAAAGGAATTTGCCGTCCCAAACTTGAAGTCTGCGCTTCTCGGCTGTTGTTGAGACTTTCATTTCATTTTGTTCATTTAGATTCTTTTTTCCAAACACTGATCAAGTAAGAACTTTTTCGGCAGCTCTTTAACATCGCAATTTCTGGTTTCAATGTTAGCCAGGACTTTAGGTTTTTCATAATGTTTAATTCTGTTCGCTTTTCTCTTGACAATTGGTTCGTATTTGTTTACTTCCTTGGAAACAAGAATGTTTAATTTGTTTGTGGTTTATAGCTATTTCTATTAGCTCTCCATTGTAAGTTACATAACTGTCCTTATCGCGGTGTATTTCCAGATAAATATAGTCTGTCTATGACTTTGGGCAGCAAATGCTGCATGGAGTTAAAAGTTTCCCTTTTTTTAATATTTTTGTATAGTCTCCTTAATTTTCATCTTAGTTATAATAACTGTCACGTATTGCTCAGACGAGTAGACAATTCTTGTCTATTTCCGTTTTTTGCATTTGATGTATTTTAAGTATTATTATTAGGTGTGTATAATACCCCTCTCAAACTTTATTTTGATCTACGTGTGTTATGCACTGTGGAGTTAGTTTATTGATTCTTAACTATTTCTGAGTAACTGTTGGACCTAATTGTAGTTTCTTTACCTAGCACAAATTTGGTGTGCATAATCAAATTTTGTCCCTTCAGTGATACTGGCGCATTATTCTAATCCGAATTGCATAACCATATATTATCTGTAGCAGGGTTTCAAGATGTTTATTGATGTTATTAACCATTGTTGTTTCCTCCGTTTCCAAATATCGTGGTACAGGCAAGATATTGTGACAGATGGTTTAGATACACTGTATCATTGTAGTAACAGTAAACAAGATAAAGATGCGGCCGTAATAAAAACGTAACGATCCAACAATCTCTTCATGAATCAACAATCAATATTCCAAACGAACTAACCAACCGACAACCCCCGATTTCACTGCGAACTCAACACGAACTAACACACAAATTTCACTCCGACCGCTACTATTTATAATCGCTCGGTCTAGTCTATTTCTCGCAAGGGGGCGTCGTGACTCTCATCACAACAGCTCCCCTTTTGAGATTTTGAGTTCCGTAAGTGAAATTTATTTTATTTTTTATTTTACTAGCATAATGGATGTCCACTTAGTGGTCATCCCTATTATATGTATGTAATATAATTTTCCTGAATCTTCAGATTTTTTCAATATGCTAGGCCACTGGTTTTAAATTGATATTAATCAAATTAATATTCAATTTGTCACCCTTATTATTTAAATTATATATATATATATATATATATATATATATATATATATATATATACATACATACACATATACGATGGGCTTCTTTCAGTTTCTGTCTACCAAATCCTCTTACAAGGCTTTAGTCGGCCTGAGGCCATGGTAGAAGGTACATGCCCAAAGTGTTACGCAGTGGGAGTGGATGCGGAGCCACGTAGCTGAGAAGAAACGATAATTATTGGAGCTATAAGCAAAGAAGTCCGAATATGCGGTAAGTTCGTTTTCGATAGACGGCGTATCGAACGCCAAAACAGAATTCTGTTATAACCAGACGATGGTATAACTTTTGGAGGAAGATTGTAAAATATGGTCGGACGAAGAAAAATAAGGTTATTATGACGCAAATTAGCTCCATCTGAGCATGAACGATATTGTAATTTCATATTGCCCAAAATGTCTCGTGAAATTTGTTTTCATGAAACAATCAAATTACTGTCTAGCGTGTTCGGTGGTAAAACCTCTCTACTTAACACTCGAATGGAGTGTTGCCATGCAGCAAATAAAGATATAGAAATACGGGTAACCATTCTTTCAAAACCTGAACAAGCGAACCGCGAACAGTGTCAAAGGATGGTGAAGCTGAAACACGACGTAAGAAAAATTCAAGAAAAGGATTTCGCAAAAATACAGATATGTCGACCGAGAAAGTATAACCAAAGAAAATTGTTAAATCCTAATCTATGTTACGGATGTGGAGGCCTACATTTCAGAAAAAATTGTCCTTTAAAAACCCAAAATGTAGCAGTTATCAAAAATTTGGACACAAGGGTTTACACAGCAGATCAAAAGTACGAAGGTCAAATGTAAAAAGTTCTAAAGTGTCCTCAGCAGAAAGTAAAATCGATTCCCAAATACGGGATTTGTACACGTAAAAGTAAACGGAGTAAATATTAAATTACGACTGGATAGTGGTAGTGACATTTCAATCTTTAACATCGACACGTGGAAGAATATAAGGAAACATATGTTGAGAAAAACAGCGAAAACTGCATGTGGCATGAATGACGGGTCACAAACTACACTTTGTAGGCGAAATGTGGAATGATGTCACATTTCGAGGAAAAACTTGTAAGGCGAAAGTTCTCATCATAAAGAACGCGACCAATCTGTTTGGTACCGACTGGTTGGAATAATTTTATTTTTATTTATGCACCCTTTTTGAAGCCTAGCCAGGTTCATGGGCCCGGTTTCCCGGTTTCTGTGGCGTATGTGTTCTCCCCAGCTGGACTGGACGCCAGTCCATCGCAGCGTTACTCAAGAAACAGGAAGAAAGAGTGAGAGAAAGTTGGGGCGAAAGAGTACAACAGGGGTCGCCACCAACCCCTGCCGGAGCCTCGTGGAGCTTTAGGTGTTTTCGCTCAATAAACACACACAACGGTCGGTCTGGGAATCTAAACCGCGATCTTCCCACTGCGAGTCCGCTGTCCTAACCACTGGGTCATTACGCCTCCGCAACATACACATCTAGCTTTCTGTATCTTTGTATTTATATTTATGTGCCAGTGTCTGTGTACGTATGTTTCTAATTCTTGTTTATTTCTTTGCGTGTATTATATGTAAAAGTATTCATTATATGTACATACGAGTGTGTGATTGTATGTACACAAAACTACACACATTACAATGTAAGTCAATTGGTGTTCTATCTATTATTATTTCCTTTTTATATGTTATTTTATTATTCAAATTCTTATTCTTCGAGCATCGATATCCTCATAGCAATAATAGAAATATTTATCGGCATTATCATTTTTATTGTGATTTTAAAAATAATGTTCATCTCCGTCATAGCCGCAAGGATAAGAACATAAATTCACAAGAATTAAGGTCGCATAACAGCGACAACACCTGCGGGCGCCTATATATATGTAAACAAATTTAAATCCCAAAATTCCACATATATATGTCGAATAGAAATTCGTAGTTTACATACCTAGACACTCCCGTTTGTACACATATATGTATACACACACACACACCTACACACACACACACGCGCACACACACACGCGCACACACACACGCGCACACACACACGTACATATATAGCTCAAATTTACAGAGAACAAAAGACGAAGACAGGTGTAGGAACAACAAGCAGGTGTATTAGTTTAACGCTCAGGAAGAATAGAAAAGTCTTTTACGTTTCGAGACTACGCTCTTCAACAGAAAGGATTAAGAGGGAAAAAGTGGAGAGAGAAAATATTGTGTAGAGATTAAAGGTTCAAAACATGTATATTATATATATATATATACGTACATACAGGCACACGACACATATATGTACGTAAATATGTATGTATTTATATGTATGTAGCGTATGTACATACTTGGAAGAGGATGCGTGGCGTTCAATCATATAATAATATAGATAATATGAATAATATATATATATATATATATATATATATATATATATATATATATATATATATATATATATATATATATATATATATATGTATATATATATATATGTATATGCATATATACATACGTATATGAACATACTTACGTCTATACTTATACGCATAAACATATGTGGGCACAGGACGTCATGAAAAAATAGTTCATATTCCGTGTACTCGTACTTCGTATATTTTTGTTGTACACGTTTCATGACGTCCTGTGCCCACATATGCATATGTATATACGTATAGATGTATGTACGTATACGTATGTATATATGCATATAAATATATATATATATATATATATATATATATACATACATGCACACAACCTTGCGATTTGCTCTGTCGCTTTTCTGGGTCTTATTGCTAAGTCCGATGTTTTAGGCGACATAATTTTGTCAGCTAAGACATAAGTATCTTTTAAATTATCTTCTAATTTTGATTCTATAATATACATGTTTTGAACCTTTAATCTCTACACAATATTTTCTCTCTCCACTTTTTCCCTCTTAATCCTATTAAGGCAGACAAACAGATATATATATATATATAGTCTTTTACTCTTTTACTCTTTTACTTGTTTCAGTCATTTGACTGCGGCCATGCTGGAGCACTGCCTTTAGTCGAGCAAATCGACCTCATGGAGGAAGGGATGTTCAACATTCCAGAGAGGGGGATTTCAGGAGGGATGTGGAGGAAGGGGAAGAAGGGATGTTCAACATTCCAGAGAGGGGGATTTCAGGAGGGATGTGGAGGAAGGGGAAGAAGGGACGTTCAACATTCCAGAGAGTGGGATTTGAGGGGTAAGGGGAGGAAGGAGAAGAATGGAAGTTAACATTCCAGGGAGGAGGATTTAAGGAGGAAGGGGAGGAAGGGAAGGAAGGGGAGGAAGGGAAGGAAGGGAAGTTCAACATTCCAGAGATTGGGATTTGAGGGTGAAGCGGAGGAAGGAATAACCAGCATTCCAGAGAGGGGGATTTGAGAGGAGAAGGGGAGGAAACATGTTCAACATTCCAGATAGGGGTATTTGAGGGGTGAAGGGGAGGAAGAGGAGTTTCTTGGATATTTCCAGGAAGTAATTCCTCCCCCTCCTTTGAACTTCCCAGGAAGTATTTCGCCCCTCCATAGAACTTTCCAGGAAGTAATTCCTCCCATCCTCGCTTCTGTGAAAATTTCCAGGACGTAATTCGCCCCTACTCCTCGGAACTTTCCAGGAAGTAATTTGCTCCCTCCCCTTCGCCCCCTTCACCCCCCTTCTTTTTGGAACTTTCCAGGAATTAATTCATTACTAACATTGTTATTGACATCGTAGTAATCATTATCATCATCAAAAGGTGGATTCTCGTCAGTTTACTCCTGGAGAATTATTTTTTGTTTTACATTACACAAAATTGAGGCTAAGTTGGGAACGTAAAAAAAAAGTGTTTTTTCTCGTTCCATTTTCTACACCAACCTTCTTCATGTTATTTCCACGTTTTTCCTTTTGTTTTTCCTGCCCCGTGTTCTTGTTTTTAAAATATATATAACGCATAAACAGAGCCTGAAAGATTGCTTTAGAATACATAACGTATTTTATGAATATGCCTGTTCAAGTATCATAATAGCATGAAACTATAAGTAGCTCTTTCGGTTGTGTATTTAAATTGATATATATATGTGTGTATGTGTGTGTGTGTGTGTGTGTGTGTGTGTGTGTGTGTGTATGTGTGTGTGTGTGTGTGTGTGTGTGTGTGTGTGTGTGCATAAATATATATACGTGGTGTATATGGGCGTATTTCGTTATATAGAAATATAGAAAATATGTTTTTACACGTTTCCTTATTGCACTAATTAATTTGCTTTTAATTGCTTTTCTTGAATTGCTTTTCTTGAAGTTTTGTTTTGTTGATAGAGACGAATACAAATTCATGCTTGAATTGTTGTTCATCATTATTTTTAATACTTTTCTTGTCAATATTCTAGCTTATATATCAGCTTGATACTGCCCTCATTTCTACAATCCATAATCACTAGCGATAACTATGCTTTACATTTTTCTTGTAATAGCTCCTAAATTCCCACAATTACATTCTTCAGCTTCAAACATCTAAACACTCCCCTAACAATCTTTTTAATAAATAACTCGAATTTTGATAAGATTGGCTGATGTATAAACTGACAATTATTGTTATGCAACATTATGAACACTTATGAAAAAAATTGTCCAAACACATACAATGAAACGAGCCTTAGCTATTCAATTAAGCACAGAGGTCGTTCAAAACAATTTCATCTTATTACGATTTGATGTCCCTTTTGTCTTTTACTTGTGTCAGTTATTGAACTGTGGCCATGGTGGAGTACAGCCTTGAAGGGTTTAGTCGATCAAAACGACTCCGATACTTCTTCATTTATAAGCTCTGTAATTATTGCATCAGTGTCTTTTGCTGGACAGTAAGTAGTGGCGGGGGAAGCATAAACACAAGAACAAACACACGTAAACATACATAAACCATGTATGCATGTATGTATGTATGTATGTATGTATGTATGTATGTATGTAGGTATATGTGTGTATATATATATATATATATATATATATATATACATAAACATATATTTATATATGTACACACATACACACACTCACACACATATGTATATATATATATGTGTGTGTGTGTGTGTGTATGTGTGTGTGTGTGTGTGTGTGTGTGTGTGTGTGTGTGCATATAAAATTTATACTCTTTTACTCTTTTACTTGTTTCAGTCATTTGACTTTGGCCATGCTGGAGCACCGCCTTTAGTCGAGCAAATCGTCCCCAATTCTTATTCTTTGGAAGCCTAGTACTTATTCTATCGGTTCTCTTTTGCCGAACCGCTAAGTTACGGGGACGTAAACACACCACCATCGGTTGTCAAGCGATTTTGGGAGGACAAACACAGACACACAAACATACACACACACATACATACATATATATATATATATATACATATATACGACGGGCTTCTTTCAGTTTCCGTCTACCAAATCCACTCACAAGGCTTTGGTCGGCCCGAGGCTATAGTGGAAGACACTTGCCCAAGGTACCACGCAGTGTGAATGAACCCGGAACCATGTGGCTGGTAAGCAAGCTACTTACCACACAGCCACTCCTGCGCCTATATATATTTGAAATAAAATTGAAAACCACCACCGAAAATGAGAACTGCAGTCTAGAAAGGTGCCTCAGCAGCTTCGATTGCAAAGTTTTCTCGCGCCAATGCACAGTGATTATGTACAAATGCACATGCACGTACAAAGACTTATATACACATGCGCGCCCACACACACACGCACATACGAACTCACACTCACACACACACACACACACATACATGTGCAGAAAATGTCCGCGTACTTATTTACACCACTTGAATATGTTGACTTTATATGCATGTGTGTTTGTGTAACTATATGGGTGATCGTGTATGTATATGTGTGTGTGTCACAGTGACTGGCTTTGTGTCTATACATATACACGCACTTATATATATACGTATACATACGCATATATATACATGTGTGTGTTTGTATATATGTATGTACGTGTGTATGTGTGCATGTATGTATATATATATGTATCTATCTATGTGTGTGTGCATGTGCGTGTGTGCGTGCGTGCGTGCGTGAGTGTATATACATATATATATATATATATATATATATATATATATATATATATATATATATATATATATATATATATATATATATATATATATATGTATTGGTATTAGTATATATACATTCTAGTGTCTGCAGAAATTGTACGTGGATGTATTCGTATTATCATGTGTAAAACCATACATTCTCACTTGTTTCTACGCATAATATTGTTAATAAATCTTTTGTTTCAGAAGAAATAAATAATAATAATAATAATAATAATAATAATAATAATAATAATAATAATGATAATGATAATAATAATAATAATAATAATAATAATAATAATAATAATAATAATAATAATAATAATAATAATAATAATAATAATAATAATAATAATAATAACAGCAACACAACTACTACCAGCACCACCACCAGCAAAACCACCGCCACCGCCACTACTACTACTACTACTACTACTACTACTACTACTACTACTACTACTAATAATAATAATAATAATAATAATAATAATAATAATGATAATAATAATAATAATAATAATGACGAGATAATAATAATAATGACGATAATAATAATAGCAATAATATTAATGGCAAAAACAATAACAATAATAATAACAACAACAACAACAACAACAATGATAATAATAATAATAATAATAACAACAATAATTAAATGAAAATAATAAATGGATAAATATAAAATGAGAAATGGGTTAATCAACATGGATTATACTGAAATGGCACCATTAAGATGGGAGTCTTTTCAAAAGGAACGATGCATTTAAATGATTTATATATTAGCATAATGGTAAGCCATTATGGTTTATATCTAATAAGCTTCATTTATACTTTGGCATAAATATATTAGAAGCTCGATTGCATAAATATATTTGGGAATCATGATGCTCCGACAAGCAATACTGCAATTTCCCATTTATCTCGTTATATCACATGAAATGACGACTGACATTCTTCTGAAACATACAGCTCGCATCCTTCGACGTTATTCGCTCTGGTGGCAAATGGTGAGAGTGGTGGTTTTGTGTGAGTGTGTGAGTGTGTGCGTGCGTGTGTGTGTATATATATATATATGTGTATGCGAGTGTGAATATATGTGGTGGTAGGTGGGGTGGCAGAGAGAGAGAGAGAGGAGGGGGGAAGAGGGAGAATGATGATAAAGAAGAAGAACAAGAAGAAGAAGAAGAAGAAGAAGAAGAAGAAGAAGAAGAAGAAGAAGAAGAAGAAGAAGAAGAGATACTTTTGTTAATAGATAAGTTTCGATGATAAATTTAGTAGACCAACTGTCAGGCTGAAACTGATTTAATCAGCATTCTCAATGCAATAAGGACAAATCTGCTGCAGTCTCATTCTCTGAGAATAATTGCTATACTAGCCTGTTAATTAGAAGGAAATTTAGAGATATCAACATGCCATTTGGAGATGAAAATCTATCATCGATCTGTGGTTAGAGAACGAGAGTGATTTGACTTCACGCTGTTATCAGTACCACCATGCTGTTGTTAACATATGCGCATATTCTCACAAACCGCTGCAGCATCGGTCGCTAAACTCTTCACAGATTTCGTCAATGCGACTAATTGCTAAAATTCACGCATTCATGCAAGTAGGCATATATTGTGTTAGGAGCAAAATAAGTTTAAGAATGAGTGAATGTAGTTTGCTTAGTGGGGAGGAGCACTCCGTCAGTTACGACGACGAGGGTCCCAGCTGATACGATCAACGGAGCAGCTTGCTCGTGAAATTAACGTGCAAGTGGCTGAGCACTCCTCAGACACGTGTATCTTTAAGGTAGTTCTCAGGGAGATTCAGCGTAACACTGAGTGTGACAAGGCTGGCCCCTTTGTAATACAGGTACTACTCATTTTTGTCAGATGAGTGGACTGGAGCAACGTGAAACAAAGTATCTAGCTCAAGGACACAACGCGTCGCCAGGAATTGAACTCACGACCTTACGATCGCGAGCGGAATGACCTAACCACTAAGCTACGTGCCTTCACGTTTAGTGGGTAGTGGACTGGTAACAAGTGTTCGATAATCCACGGCTCACATTTTAACACTAATCACTTAACTCTCAAACTGACCCATTCCCTTTATGTATAGATAATCGATCCATTTGCTATTTCAATAGGCCTTCAATGGCATTAGATCTGCTAGAAATAACAACCAAATCACTCTTATCGTTTTGTAAAATGATGTGATTTTCTCATATCGTAAAATCAGAGATAAAATGAGGAGACGTCTGGGGCATTCTTCCAATGGAACGTATTTGATCATGAGTTGACTGGATCTTTAGTTATTTCGGCTAAGCGGCAAGAGTGAAAGAACCGGAAAAATTGAAAAGTAAATGTTTATTAACTCCCAATGTAGAGGGAAACATTTCTTGAAGCTGATTAAAGATGCATAATATTACATAGAGACGCCGTCTTCAGCAATGCCTCCGTAAGTCAAAGTTTTAAAAGTTTCACAAGTTAACACAGAGGAGTTACATGTCTGCTATGCATATCTGACACCATAAGCGCAGAAACAGTTTGCCTAGAACTAAAAGCCACATAGGAAGTGTGTCCGTGTTTTAATATTTACTTTTGTATTCCTGATGTTTTTCCGATGAAGGATGTGCTATGAGTTACAACTTTCTACTTCATTCCTCAGCACAGTAACACGCATGCCGGTTTCTTTTTAAAGAAAGTGCGTGTGTCTTGATAGATAGATAGACAGGTATGTTTATGTGTGTGTGTACATATATATATATATATATATATATATATATATATATAAATATATATATATATAGACACACACACATATACTCTTTTACTTGTTTCAGTCATTTGACTGAGGCCATGCTGGAGCACCGCCTTTAGTCGAAGAAATCGACCCCAGGACTTTTTCTTTGTAAGCCTAGTATTTATTCTATCGGTTTTTTTGCCGAACCACTAAGTTACGGGTATTTAAACACACCAGCATATGTTGTCAAGCGATGTTGGGGGACAAATACAGACACACAAACATATACACACATACATACATACATACATACATACATGCATACATACATACACACATACATACATACATATATATATATATATATATATATATATATATATATATATAATTATATATATATATATATATATATATATATATATATATATATATATATATATATATATATATACATATATATATATATATATATATATATATATATATATATATATATACATATATGCACACCTACACCCAGTATCAGTATCAAGCATCATTGATTAGCCATACGCAAACTTTGGGTTGGTTAAATTATGTTTGTAACATATTTCAACTTCTAAATGTCTGGAAAAATAATTCTTTTACCATAATGGAGAGTTTTTTTGTTTTGTTTTTTTTTTCTGCGTGGTAAAATCCACAGCGAAATCCAGATACTCTTAACTGGTCTGAACGAAGCTAACCGGAGCTACACAGTTACAATAACGACAACAGGAACTACAGCTACTAAAGCAACAATAAATTTTGCTGGGGTTTTACGTGGAAATATCAGTCTCTTCTAATCTCTTCATTTATACATACCAACTCAAGCTTGGCAATACAGTCATGACATTTTCAGATGAGTGATGTAGGAAGATGCGTGTGAAGTGGAAAGCTTAAGACGGGGTGGGTGGTGCTCGCAGCAGAGTTGAAATACCAGTACATGAAGATATATGAAGGGTGAATAATGATGAGGTCATGCATCAATTTGCACGAATTAAAGTTCAAAAGCGAGTACTTCAGATCCTCTCTATTTTACCTTTAAAGAATACAACAGAGTTTGAATACTAAATTTTCTGTTTTGTTATGCCTTTTTCTCACTTTATTTTTTCAGGAAAAATAGTTATTTTTTCATTGTTCTTTTCTTTTTCTTTGGCTTGTCTTGTTTCTAATTTGCTTATGAAAGCAAATTTTTTGCTTGATGAAGTTTAGTGTAAGTTCAGTGTATATCTATCAAGAGTTTGGCGAAGGCACGTGGCTTAGTAGTTAGGGTATTTGGCTCACGATCCTCAGTTGGTGAGTTCGATTCCCAGCGGTGATCCTTGAGCAAAGCATTTCTTTCACGTTGCTCCAATCCCTTCCACTGGCAGAAGTGAGTTGTACCTGTATTTCAAAGGGCAAGCCATATCACGTTCTGTATCATGCTGAATCTCCCCGAGAATTACTTGAAGGATGCGCGCATCTGTGGAGTGCTCAGCCACTTGCACGTAAGTATCACGTGCCCGCTGTTCTCTTGATCGGATCAACCGGAACATTCGTCGTCATAACCGACGGAGTACAACTTTATCAAGATCTAGATGATTATGTGTAATGAATTTAATTTAATATAGGGTACCTCGCATTTCACATCATAAAATAAAAAAATAAATGTTCCCTTCTCGTACCGTGCCAGGCTCATAAGGGTCAGTTTCCTAGTTTCAGTGGTGTATATATTCCATATATTCCCTACCTGGACGGGACACTGATCCGTCGCAGGGTTACTCATTTTTGCCAGTTTAGTAGACAAGAGCAACATGAAATGAAGTGTTTTGCTCAAGAACACAACGCATCACCCATAATCTTATGATCATGAGTCCGGCACCTTAACCCCTGAGCCACGCGCCTCCACATTTCACATCATATGCAGCCTATAATTAAATCGTCGTTGTATTTCAGAGCTAGGACTGATTGAGAAAGACGGTACTTTATTCTAAGACTGGAATCTAGAGCAGCGCAATTTGAATTATAACGAGAACTGAAACACGTTATTACACACTGATGATCTGAACTGTTCATGGCTTTGACAGCAGCAACAGCACCAACAACCAAGGATGCACAGTCAAAACAGTTAACCTTTACGCGGTTGCATGAACTGGTAGAAATAGCAGCGATATCTCCCCCAAATCACAGCCTGCAATGGTAAAAGTGAAATGAGAGATTAGATAATGTAGTCATAGCTACATTATATCTGAAGAAAAGAATAAAAGTGAGGAAAAGTAGCGATGATAAAGACTATTTGATAAAGACTATTTGATAAAGACCTTTGATCATAATTTTGTTACACGGCGTATGATCTAAGGTTAAAGAAGAACAAAAGCAAAGAAACTTTTATCTTCGGAACTGCATTTCACTGAATATGGTTCTTTGTATATGCTATATCAACAAACGCATTTATTTGTTAAAATTAATCATTATTTATATTGCTGTCTAATTTTGGCACAAGGCGAGCAATTTCAAGGGAAGGTGTAAGTCAATTACATTGGTCTTAATGTTCAAATATTACTAGTTTTATCGACCCCGAAAGGATGAAAGGCCAAGTCGACTGCAGTGGAATTTGAAGGAAGAATGCAAAGACGGACGAAATTTCGCCGTGCGTTTTGCCCGGCGTGCCAATGATCCTGCCAACTCATCGCCTTAATCATTATGTATATTGATGTCAGATTTTAGCACAAGGCCAGCAATTTCGGGGGAGGAGGTAAGTCGATTACATCGACCCTAGGAAGGATGAAGTGCAAAGTGGATCTCAGTGGAATTTGAACTCAGCGTGCTAATGGTTTTGCCAGCCCACCGCGTTAAGTTAATCATTCTTCTTCTTCTTCTTCTTCTTCTTCTTCTTCTTCTTCTTCTTCTTCTTCTTCTTCTTCTTCTTCTTCTTCTTCTTCTTCTTCTTCTTCTTATTCATCCTTTTTGCCCCTTTTAGAGCATAGGGCCTCAACAGTTATTTTCCACTTTTTGTGGTCCTTGGCGTGTTTCTTGGCTGCTTCCCATGTCAGGCCGGTGGTCCTGAGCTCGTCTAAAATGCTCCGCTTCCATGTCTGCTTCGGGCGTCCTCACTTCCTTTTCCCCTGCGGGTTCCAGTCAAGTGCTTGTCGTGTCACATTTGAGAGTTCTTTCCGCAGTGTGAGTTCGATCCATCTCCATTTCCTGACATTACTGACAGTCAAAGATCATTCTCCCTCCTCCTTGAATAATTTCATATATACCAACGTACAACTAGCCAGAACATGCCAAGGAGATCTCAGTATATCTAGTGGAATATTTTTCTACACCAAGCGCCTGAAGTGACAAAACCTGCATTGATTGATGCAACGCAACCACAATTTCCTATGGGACAGATGCAAGATGCGTCGAAACGGGCGTCGGGTTGAATAAATTTTTATACTAAATCCATCTTCCGTTTCTGTTATCAACTATTTATTCACACACAGACGCACGCGCACACACACGCACGTACACACACACACACACACACACACACACACACACACACACACACACACACACACACACAGAAAGAGAGAAGGAAATCAAAGCAAATGGCGGTATTTTGAAATCATTTAATACGTAAGTTTAAGGTTTAAGTAATATATAATAGATAACGCGTCTATTATGTAATCCTTCCTTCGTTAAAGTATTTGAAAATATGAAGAAATTAATGGAAAAATTTCAATATACCTATGTGGTTAGAGCAGTATATCGGCTGCTAAAATATATGTGCATAAAAAAAAGATAACAAGTGATTTCATTGATATTTTAAAAATTTGAGTTTTTATACAGCTGTTTCGATAACACTCATTAAAACATTGTGCTACGTAGACAATAATTAGGTAATTATTAATTGTTATGATCAAATTTCTATTAGTTAGTTGAACGTGATGGAAAAATCATTTCGTTCGGGAAGATTTTGAAATACGAAAATCAAATCATTTTTGGTGGTATAAATATGGCAGAAAATAATTAAAAAAAAATTAAATAAGTCTAGTAAAAAATACAATATAAACACAGTAAAAAAGGTTTTTAGTGAAAAAGTACCTGATCAATATACTATATGTGTGTATGTGTGTGTGTTTGTGTGTGTGTGCGTACGTACAAACTTACATACACGCACGCAAGCATACACTAAATCACACATACGTACATACATACATACACATTGCTCTCCAGTGCTTAAATATTTATTTCCATTGCAGACTACCGTATTATTTTTGATATGGTTAAACATGTAAATCAACATCATTATTTCGCAATGAAACAAGATTATATCACTGTAAACAATCGTTCCAGATCAAATACGTTCCAAAGTAACAAACAAAAGCAATGGCAAAATTTATCTGAACAGCCGATCTCACAAGCTGATATCAAATACTTGTCACTGTTTATAACATGATAAATTTTTCATAGAGCAAGTGAAAGCTTATATGTAAGTATCTGAATTGATTTCATCTTCAATAATGTAGCAGTTACATTACTGCGTCTATTTGCATATATGTGCGTAAGATTATGTTTATGCATGCAATATATTGTATGTGCGTGTTTATGATTATGTACATGTAAGGTTATGTAAATATTGTGACTTTCAACTGAAGTTTCCTAATGCATTATTTCGAATATAATACAGCGTTCAAACACATGTGTATACGTGTGTATGTGTATATAAATGTATGTATATGTATGTACAAGAACAACGGAAAAGCATTTATAGATATAAGGAATGTATTTATATGAAAAATTGTACACACGATTTATGCGATGTAAATAGGTCCTTCCTTTACAGCTGTTTCAAATAATCAGTGATTGTTTGATATAATAAATTATGGAGAGAGATGTAATACTGAGGGACCATTATTATTATTCATAAAAAGACAGGTAACGATCGTATCATCAAGTATGAATCTTGATAGCTGAGCATCTTCGTGTTACAAATTCATATTATCTTCGGAAGACTATTGGTGAATGCATAAAGAGAAGAAGTGTGTATAAAAGAATCTCGGCATTGACAAATTTAGATAGGTTGAGAAAAATGATAGAGAGATTTAATAAAGAGCACAGAAGTAAGTAGGAGGAGATGGTCAAAGAAACTCGTAGGAGATTACTTTGTTAGTAGGGCGAAAGAAGTTTGCCTTGAAGCGCATAGGGCTCTAGAGGAAGGCGAAGGGAGTAATAAAGAGTATAGCAGAGAGAGAAAAGATGCCAAGTGGAAAGAAAGATAAGAGAGAAGGTAGAACTGTTAGTCAAACGGTGTAAGCAGTCCAGCCATTGGCAAGCAAATTTTGTAAGACTAAGTAGTGAGAAAGCTGAGTTAGAAGGAGTTGTTCAAAAGCGATACATTAATCAAACAGGGGATGAGAAATCTAAATAGAATTTCGTTTTTAGCGACGGAAGCAATATTAGTTCCAAATAGCAATCGGTATATCACATTTAAATTGAATGCACAAAAGGAAAGCCATACTGCGGTATTCGTCTTGAGAAAATATCTGTCTTAGGCAAGGCTTAAGTTCAATATCTTTGAAGATATGATTCGAAAGAAGTTCATAAAGGTAACGAAGCTATATCTACATTTGTATATATATATATATATATATATATATATATATATATATATATATATATATATATATATATATATATATATATATATATATATATATATATATATACATATATATACATATACATACATACATATATATATATATATATATATATATATATATATATATATATTTGTTTTGCAAGATTTTTGATGTGAAATCGTGTGTTGAAACAGATGTTGTTGTACTTGGGGATGGTCATATTGCCAGTTTAGCCAATAAAATACAAAATGGCTGATATTTAGCAAGGTGAGACACACATAAGAAGGAAGGAAACAAAGGACCACTGATGAGGTCACAGAAGTGTGACGAAAGAACTCTGGCCGAAATAAGATTAAGATTAATGTAATATAAAGCTGAAGCAAATTAACACCAAATATACAGTGCGTGTGTATATATATATATATATATATATATATATATATATATATATATATATATATATATATACGTATATCTATCTATCTATCTATCTATCTATCTATCTATCTATCTATTTATCTATATATATATATATATATATATATATATATATATATATATATATATATATATATATATATATATATATATGTATCTATCTATCTATCTATCTATCTATCTATCTATCTATCTATCTATCTATCTATCTATCTATATATATATATATATCTATATATCTATATATATATATATATATATATATATATATATATATATATATATATATATATATATATATATATATATACGTATATCTATCTATCTATCTATCTATCTATCTATCTATCTATCTATCTATCTATCTATCTTGTCTTCGAAACGTCTAGATAGAATAGAGACAGCTGATGAAGGGATATTCCAAGTGGCTTTCCGTTTTCCTATGTGTTCGTTCCGTTGTCTGTAGTTTATTGTTCTAACGTCCTGTACCCTGATATGCATGTATATACACATGTATTATTACATTATTGAACGCACACGTCCTTTTTTGCAAGTAAGTCTACTATATATATATATACATACACGCGCGCACACACACACACACACACATATATATATGCGTATATAAATACATATATGTAGAAGCAGATATCAATTTGAAGCATTGGGGCCTAGGCTTAAAGTAAAGTATCCAGTAATTTAGTAGAAAGCTGAAATATATTTATTTAAATGCACTATGAAGATTTTGAACCAGAAAGAAAGATGACTAGTCTTGCAAGTTCAATCATCTATACACGTACTTATATAAATATACACAGGACGCACATTCATATATGTATATATGTACAATAACCTAGAAATGGTAATTACATTTTACTAAGATCACGTTGGCAGTTCTATGCAAGTCTTCTGCAAGAAAAACAACTTGCTCTGCATTCAATTTGTTATTCCTCATTAGCTTTTCAGAATGATATTAATTATTCTGCGAACATTGAAGCATGGCACAAGCGCTGCGCTAATTACGAGGAAGGAAGAATTGCTGTACAATTACATTGAGAGGAATACATTTTCATAGAGAACCCTGATACATCTACGATAAGAACACAAAGTCATATTCGCTGTGTTCTTTCTTTATTTAACAAGTTTGCTGCTATGCCTGTGGTTGCAATGAACAGAACCATTTCTTCACTTCGCCTCAAGTATTCAATCAGAGTATTATTCAAATATGTTTTACCAGATATTCTCGCTCTATCAGTCAAGAATTGTCATCGATTAGCCATATCACAAATGACCGCAGTGGTACTACATTCAAAATATTCTCGTTGTCTGAAACTGATTGTTGCTTTTTGAGCGAAATCAAGTAAACCCGCTCCGTGATAGAGCAATCTAAATTCTGAACACTTAAAGTCATTCATTAATAAATTATTTTCAATGACTTTCAACGTTTATTTTTTGCTTTCCCAAATGATTATCCGTGGTTAATGTAATTATATTTCATCATTTTTATTTTTCATTCATACTACTGATAGAATTTCATTGTTATACTTTTTTTTATTTAGATAACGATCCAAGGCAAAAAAATTAAACGAGGAAGAAGTTCGTGTGAGAAAATAGCTTTATTTTTGATTCATTCATCACCATTAGTTATTAAATTTCGCTGTTTTGCAGCTTATTCGGAAGTTACGTAGACATTTCCATTCACTCTCAGCAGACACTCGAAGCTAACTGCCCCTTTCGCACTCAACAAGAATATTCGAATATTCAGCGATGGAGGAGTTCAGGTTCTTAGAACACTCTTGAATTACTTTTACCAGAGCTACAATTTCATAGTTTCCACATTGTAAGCCATCTTGTTAACGCCATTAACAATATAGAATGAATTACCATATATCCTGTCATGCACCCGTAATTCTTGTTGCTTCAAGAGAAACCACGCTGTGGGGTGTAAGCGGCTTTTATTATATTCATTGTTCTATAAGTGTTGGTACGTCCCTTCTGGTATATTAATATATCCGTTATTTACGTATTGAGCTTCACTGTGAACAATTCCTTTGATATGCTTTTAATAGTGCCTTATTATGGTACACAATTCCTCCTGGGATGAAATTGAAGATAATCACTTTCTTGTAGAGACTGGCCCGATATTGCTCCGAAGATGTTTAACACAACACAACACGAATTACTGAATGAAAACTCGGAAAATATTATTTTCTAGAGATAATAAAGAATAACGTTGTCCTACCGAATTCTAGAAATGTAGGTTATTTCAAATATATGCCATTAAAACATTGAGGGACTTCATCATGAACAGTTCTTCGGCCGTTATTTATTTCGTTAGATAAGGCGGTGAGCTGGCAGAATCGTTAGCACGCCGAGTGAAATGTTTAGCAGTATTTCGTTCATCTTCATGTTCTGAGTTCAAATTCCGGTGAGGTCGACTTTGCCTTTCACCCTTTCAGGGTCGATTAAAGAAGTACAAGTTGAGTACTGGGGTCGATGTAATCAACGGTTCCTCTCCCCCAAAATTTCAGGCCTTGTGCTTGTAGTAGAAAGGATTATATATTTCATCAGTTTCAATATATTTGTAATCATCTATGCATATTTATTTAACTTATATCGCTGCTGGGCAGACTTCAATACGATGTGGCCGTTAAGCTTCAGTCGTTGACTTAATCTGTCGCTCCGTTTAACGCCATCTACATCCTTTGCGTGTATTTAACAGAGTCCCACGTATTACGAGAATTTGGACTAGATCACAAGTCTACGTATACATTACACCCTAACTCAATCACGCTCTCTCTTCCTATGTATGTATGTATGTATGCATGTATGTATGTATGTATGTACGTATCTATCTATCTCCTTTTCCCTCTCTTTGTTGCCAGTCTCTAAAGCCTTGTGAAGGAAAGTGGATACCACCAATCTACTTTTACTTGGAGCCGTTTGATCAGTATTGCATTGCATCGCGAAGATTTAAATCCCCAGAGAGAAACCGAATCATGCTTTTTATCCTTTATCTCTTGTTTCACTTATTACCCTGCAACCATGCTGGTGCCGCCTTGAAGAGTTTTAGTCATACAAATCGATGCCAGGCCAACTTTGCCTTTCATCCTTTTGAGAGCGATGCAATAAGTACCAGTTGAGCACGGGTTAATATAATCGACTTACTCCGTGCCGCTAGAAATTTTTGGACTTATCATGAGCAGATGTAGTGGGGGGAGCATCATAGCCATGTGTTGAGAGGAATTCTATGGGGTTTGAATAATTCACCTTTGGAAACATGGGTGTTTTGCTCAACATCCTTAAACAAACCTTATTCAGGGACCTATTGAGCAGGATGGGCTACTCGACCCGAAGAAAATTCTAACTGGGTCCCACCTGCGAGGTCATGCGCTGTTTATCTTGATATGAGATCACCATGTCACGCACATATGGTTGTGATGCATGTGCCTGGTGTACCCTTATCGGACGGGTAGTCATGATGGGTATACTGGGCTTCGTATATTTTACCCCAGTGTCACTTTGATGGCATGCACTGCTCTCTCACTCAATAATAATAATAATAATAATAATAATAATAATAATAATAATAATAATAATAATAATAATAACAATAATAACAACAACAATAATAATGAAATGACAGATAAATTTAAGGTGGAGTAATTGCGCAGACGGGGACTGATCCTTAACTCGAAATTA
>NC_142937.1:75596652-75626652 GCF_046866305.1 Octopus bimaculoides | reverse complement strand
GTCAAACGAATCGTCTCTAACATCTTTTTGTAAAGCCTGCTACTTATTCTATCCGTTTCTTTTGCCGAAATGCTAATTTACTGGAACGCAAACATACCAACACCGATTGTCAATTGGTGGAGGAGAACAAAGACACAAAGATGCACACATATACATGACGGACTTTCGCACAGTGTCTAACTACCAAGTTCTCTTAAGAGGGAGACATTAGTTGGCTCGAAAGACACTAGCCCAAGGTGCAACACTGTAGGCCTGAACGCGAAACCAAGTGGTTACTAAGCGAAATTCTGAGGTGCGTAGTGAATTTCTGAATTTAATCAAGATTAGTACCAGTTCTCCAAAAAATCCAGGGATACACATGCACTGTCTCTCTTTTTTCGCTCTTCTCTCTCTCTCTCTCTCTCTCTCTCTCTCTCTCTCTCTCTCTCTCTCACTCATTCTCTTTTTCTCTCAATGGGTTACTTGAAAAGGAAGAATAGCAACTTAAATATAAAGTTTCTCAACTACTTGCATTCGAATGTGAAATACCTCTGTCAAGCTACGTTCATTTAAAATAATATTACCACTCTCTCTATCAAAATGCACAGACTGGTGGCACGCAGAGTAACCGGTAGATGTGTCTTCGAGAAAATAGCTAATAACTTGTAGTAGGCGAAGAAGCATGGCTTAATTCTACTGAAAGTATGGCTAGACTACGAGCAGGTGTAGCACTCAGGGTCCACACGATCTTCAGTAGAAGCAACATAATAGACGAGTTACAGCTGCTTAGATGATATGACCTTGCTAGAACTTGAACCATAAGAATAAAATCTAGAAAAATACACACAAATGTACTAAACTGCTCACTTCAATGATAATTAACAAAAGACGCATGTAATTAAAACTACAGGTATCGATCCTGTTATTGACCTCTGGCCACAATAGGCTTCCAATTCTTTTTTGTTTGCGCCCGACTTATGAATCTGGGAATAAATCGTTTAACTGAATGGTCTTTCCACTGGTGTGGAGGCCTTTCAAGTGACCTTTTCTGATCTCTCGGATATCATAAATAAAAGTATATAATCTGTTCTTGTGTGGAGAATGTTCAGCAAGGGAAAACAATCAGTTTGAATGAGTGTTTAGAATAGTTTGTGTATACTATATTATTAGAACTGCCGCAACAACTGAAGTTTCACGTCTGCCGAAAACTTACTACATTCCATGTTTTTCTCTTGTCAACATTCATCAAGCTGCTGCAATAACACCAATGGCCAGCGGTAATATACTATAATTTTCATGACTTTTCGAGACAACCACACGTCCTTTATCTATCTATCTATCTATCTATCTATCTATCTATCTATCTATCTATCTATCTATCTACTTGTTTGTCTGTCTATCAGTCTATCAATCTGTCTGTCTGTCTCTCTCTCCCTTCCTCTCTCCTCTCTATATAATATACATACATAAATTCAAAATATACATATGTATGTGTAAACACATGCAAACACACACACGTGCACACGCGCGCGCACACACATATACACGCACAAACACACACACACAGATACACACACACACACACACATACATACAACTATGCATCGGTTGCAACAAGAAAGGAAATCATATAATTGAAGCGTGTTTTCGTATGCCAGATCTCTGCTCCATCCATTATTGTGAGATGTTCACAATAGACTGACATTTCCAGATACAGAGGACACTATTTTTCTAGTTACAGCATAAACTCTATCATTTATTGTTCACAGTTAATTGGTAGTCATTATATCAAATGAAGACTTCTTGCATGTAAAGAAACCACTGATCTTTGGTTATCTGGTTAACGAAATGAGTCATTATTTACTAATGAATTCCACAGTATCAATATGTTTGCCGATTTGAAAGAAAGTGTTAGGTGTGTGTGTGTATGTATGTAGCAATGCAAAGTGCGTACGCCCATTACACTGCACATCTACATAAACATGTGTTTCAGGTTTATAGGAGATTATTTACGAAATCTAAAACGTTTTAGTTTCGTTCTTTGATAAATCTTGTTTCATTAAAAATTATTTCTAACAAAATTTGTTGTATTTAAATTCTTTAAAAAATATTTCATTAAGCTTTAGAGTTCTTATGAATTGCTTTTGGTTCAGAATTAGTTCCTTTTATTCTTGCTCTGAACTTAACACTTGTTTATTACAGGGAATATTGTTAGGAGGTCGCTAAGTCGATTAGTCGACAAACGACATGAATTCACTATCCAGGATCTTAGAATGTCGTCATTTAACCCACAATATGGAACGTTCTTCTTTTTATCAGTCGTTGTTTTCCTTCACGAAAAGTTTACGCATGAGTGTTGAATTCTTTTCCTTTTTTTTTTTTTACAGCGTAAAATTAATTACTTCGTACACCACTTATTATTTTTAAAAATTAATTTCTGTTTTAATTTTACTTAGAATTTTCTTGAATTGACGGAATTTGAACTCAGAACTCAAAACTAAGCGTCTTACCAAGCGTTCTAACGATTCAACCAGCTCGTCACCTTAGCAATTTCGAAACATCGGTTTCAAATGTTGACACAAGGCCGACAATTTCGTGGGAGGCAGTAAGTCGACTACATCGACCCCAGGGCTCAAGTGGTACTTATTTTATCGATCGCGATTGGATGAAAAGCAAAGTCAAGTTCGAGCGAACTTGAACTCAGAACGTAAATTCGGACGAAATGCCGCTAAGCATTCTGCGCGCCGTCCTAATTATTCAGCCAGCTCGCCGCCTTAAACTTAACTTTAATATTGGCAACACATTCAGAGATCGAAGGATGACAGATTGCGTAGAACGCCAAGCAGAATACCTAGCTGTACTTGGTTATGTTGCTTTGAGTTCTCTGTTCAAATCGTACTAGAATTTATGAAAAAAAAAATCTCATTCGCTTGGATTAATATAATCAACTGTACCTTTCACCCAAAATGTGTGACAATGGGTTTGTTAAAAATCAATAGTCATTAAAGAAAATTTTTCATTCATTTAATTTCATGATGTAGCTTTTTCAGTCCTCCGTGGAGAATTGAAATAACTAGGAGAGTTAAATATTATAAAGAGCAAAGAGTGGTGTACTTTGGCGAGAAGAAGATATCAATTATTACTGACATAGATTTTCATCAGACTACAGTAAGGGAAGAGAAAGATAAGCTAGAAATCATTAACGAGATATATCAGCTCATTTATCCTCTTAGAGGACAAACGAGATGATATACCTGCCAATCATTTTAACACAAAGAAAATGAAAAAGGCCGGCTGATCTCTTCCAAGAATATGCATATATATATATATATCTATCTATCTATATATATATATATATATATATATATATATATATATATATATATATATATACATATATATATATATATATATATATATATACATATATATATTATGTGTGTATGTGTGTGTATGTATGTATGTATGTATGTATGCGAAGCAACCAAGTAGTAATGGTTACGATCCACTGCATGGCTCCTTGTAGAACTTTCTCTGTCGCTTTGTTTTTCTTATCCCACTATCAACTCTCACCTTCTGTGTGTGTGTTTGTGTGTGTATCGATGGATAGATAGATAGATAGATAGATATAGATACACACACACATATATTATTATTATTATTATTATTATTATTTCTAAATCTCTCGAAAGGAGACTACGGCAGCAGTACTGGGTAATAATAGTTATCGCCTGCTAACGTGGCAGTCCAGAAAAATAGGACGAATGCTGCCGTTGATTAGCTCCAAGAGGTCATCGCCTCTAGCTAGCTTTGTGACACACAAACCTGTGT
Source organism: Octopus bimaculoides (assembly GCF_046866305.1). NCBI lineage: Eukaryota > Metazoa > Mollusca > Cephalopoda > Octopoda > Octopodidae > Octopus > Octopus bimaculoides. The sequence continues at coordinate 75,622,842 of NC_142937.1, read as the reverse complement.
CCATTACAACCTTCGAACAGGAGAGGTCATCAGCTTCCCCATGATGTTTCAGACATCCACAGGCTAGTTTCAGGGTTTTTGCCCTTTATCAATGTGAAGTAGTCGAACCTAGCAGGTGTCGCTGTTGACTGTCTGTTCGAAGGTTTATATATATTCAGTGGTTTTCAAAAGTAGAAATGTTATTATTTCTAAATCTCTCTAAAGGAGACTACGGCAGCAGTACTGAGTATTAATAGTTATCACCAAGCTAACATGGCAGTCCAGAAAAATAGGATGAATGCTCCCCTGTTCGAAGGTTGTAATGGACATAAGTTTGTGTGACACATATTTAGCTAGAGGCAATGGCCTCTTGGAGCTCATCAACGGCAGCTTTCGTCCTATCTTTCTGGACTGCCATGTTAGCTTGGCGATGACTATATATATATATATATATATATATATATATATATATATATATATATATATATATATATATATATATATATATATATATATATATATATATATATATACAGGAATTAAATATTTAAAAAATTACATTCGAAGAATCAACATTATGTGCTACTTCATGATTCCTAGCGATCTTCAGCCAAAGAAAACTTTGTGATATGCATATATATTTCTATGTAAGTTATGATGTTTCATTAAAGAATACGTCTATGTTAACAATGTGATCGAAAATAGAAAGTTAGGTAATGGTTGTACATGCATATTTCAAAAGTTATTGCTCCGTCATCAGCACCACGTCATAATTTGCACTGCTAACACAAGATAAGACGCAATATTGACTTGTAAATATACTTGTTAGTATATATATTTTACACTTACACTTACCGAAAAAAAACTGATATTTATCTCGTGTACAATAATGACTCACAACTTAATTGTCCAACAAACAGATAAATGAAACTAGTATCAGACTAAAATAAATACTGGTGTTGATATGCTCGGCTCTAACTCTTAATGGTGGTACCCTAAACTTTGCTCAAGGCAAACAACGAAAAGTGAAAGCATAAAATTTTCTATACTGAATACTATTGTCACTACAACATCGCCAAACTCAGACATGGTTCTTATGATCTCGGAAGCAACCTCACTGGTGGTTCTCTTTAAATGTAGTATTACCTGGGAAGACCGTATTGAGGAGTCAAGTGAGAAGAGAAAGCAAGATTAGACTGATCAGGTAAAGTTATTATGGTAAAGTGTGATCCCATCGAGGTGGAATGCACAGTGTTTGCAGAAAAGCTTATTTGCAAAACCTTAGAACGTACTGGACATTGTACAGACTTGTAGGCAGAAGACTATCAAGTTAGCTACAGCGGCATTATAGACTACTTTAAGGTGGCTGTGGCTGAGGAAGTGAAAACCTTAGAAGAGGTTCTTACTGGAGACGATCTGTGGCCTGGTCAACCCGAACTGGATCACAAAGTTTGTTGCTGCTCTAATTGTGAGAAAAGTCGAAACACCCAGCAATTCCAGATAACACTATTGACGATAAATTCAGGCGTTGCAAGGTTTTCGTAATGAGAAAGCATTCTCGATAGTATTTTTGGAGGGCCGGAGATCTCATCAAAGCATTTTATCATGCGAGGTTAACTTTTTCCCTTCACCATTAAGTTCGATAAAATGAGTACCAGTTAGGTATTGTGATCGATAGAATGTCTACGATTGGCTACAAGCCCTCTAAGATGTATAAGACTGATCTTTTGCAAGAAGCCAATTATAAATAAAGATAATTTCTGAAATAAGTTTCGAGACATACATAATTAAAACAATGTATTCTGATCTCCGTTGGTCTTTCGTCGATGAGTATTCACTTGTTGGATAATCTGAATGACTTAATTAATTAACCCGTAAGTAGATGAATACTCTTCAGGTGAATTTAGCCTTAACGTAATCTATATGCAAAATAAGTATGACACATTGTGTTATGTTAAACCTTCGAATAACATGTACAATCCAACCAACGGGATTTTCACACAGGTTTCATAGCTCAGTGGTTAGAGTGTCTGGCTCACAATGGTGAGGTAGTGAGTTCGATTCCCGGACTGTGTGTTGTGTTTTTTGAGCAAGACACTTTATTTCACGTTGCTCCAGTTCACTCAGCGTAAAAATGAGTTGCGACGTCGCTGGTACGAAGCTGTGTCGGCTTTTATCTTTCTCTTGCATAATGTCAATGGCGTGGAGAGGGGGAGACTGGTATGCATGGGAGACTATTAGTCTTTCATAAACAACCTTGCCAGCACTTGTGCCTCGGAAGGGAACTTTCTAGGCGCAATCCCATGGTTATTCATGACCAAAGAGGGTCATTACCAATTTCATTCGCAAACCTGGCGTTCACTCGAGGCTACAGTAACTGACACTTTTATAAGATACTAAAGCAATGACATCGAAACTCGGACCTCATGACTGCAAAGACACTTCTTAACAATTTGACCACACTTCTACCTATGAAGGTAATTACGTTTGATAAATAACACATACCTGTTGATAACAGGTGAAATAATGATCAATGGAACAAAGTTCCAAGTTGCTAACAATACGTAGCTTAGCAACGTAATTTATTACATTTTGGCTGGCATGTAATATTTATATAATTCTTAGAATATCCACAGAGTAACCGATCAAAGAAATGTTAAGCTCAAACTCTAAAAGACTCAACTCAACGTGAAAATATCTCCAAAAGTGTATTAGTTAATGAATTATGAAACTTTTAAGAATGCTTTTACCATAAATTCTTTTATATCTTTCTTATTTCAATATTAGTTTATTGGAATTACTTCTAGATATTTCCAATATTTTGAAAGGAATTTGTGAGAATTTGTGACACTTCTTACTTAACGTTCTTACAGTATGAATTCTTAATGAGATGAATTTTAGTAAAATAAAGTTGTGAATGTAACAATTCATAATTGATGGAGAAAATGGGACGTGATTTTGGCGTTTAGTCTCGGTAAATGTATTTTTAATGATTTTAGAAAATCTTGTAATAATCACTACAATTTCTATATCAATACTACTGTCAAGAACACATTATCATCTCTTTAGAGAGAGAAAGTTTCATATTGTAAATATTTGATACCAGTTTCACTACGAAGATTTTTAGTGGCTTCCTCTGTAACAATGTTTCCAGAACCGTTGTAGGTCAATTCTTTCCTTGGTTCCATAATCTCATTCTCAATAACCAATATCCTACCGTGCTAAAGGCATTATTCACAATAACCTTTCCTGTGTTGCTACAGAAGATAATAGTCCAAAATGAGTAACAATTAATTTCCCCAATTCATTCAAAATTTAATTATATATTTTTTCGTTTAATTAATTTCACTTTATCCAGTGTTATTAACTTTTGAAAGTCTCATAGCCATACAACGTCAGACTTTGTTACTAATTTTAGCTCAGAACAATATTGATGAACAAGTCGTTATATTAACTTTCCAACATTTGAAAGTCATTAAGACACAGTTCCAATTAACTACTACTACTACTACTACTACTACTACTACTACTAATAATAATAATAATAATAATACTGCTGCTGCTGCTGCTGCTGCTGCTGCTGCTGCTGCTGCTGCTGCTGCTACTACTACTACTACTACTACTACTACTACTACTACTACTACTTCTGATACTTCTGAATGTTTTCAATTTCTTTGGTGTCAACTCTCTTATAGGGAATTGCAAGGTCTATAATCTTACACTGTTTATTTTGTTTTCTATAATTACATTTGGTCTTCTTGCTTCCGCAGTATGGTCAGTCATTATGGGGAATGTCCCGTAAGGTCCTATAATTCTCGTTCTGTCAGAGCCTTTGGTTCGTGTTCATGCCACTCTCCTGTTGTTCCGAAGCCACACATTCGGTTGACTTCTCAATGAACTCTTTACATACACAGTCATGCTTCCGCGTATACTCTTTTTGTGCTAGCTTACTGCACTCACTAAAGAGATGATTGATACACTCATACCTTTTCCTGCTGATTCTACATTCGTCCTAATAACTTATTGCAGAGTGGTTATAATTAGTGCTACGGTCTCTCGTTTCAATTTAAGTCTGTCAGTCAGAACCACTGCTCTTCTAGCATTCACGGTTTGTTGCATTAATTGGCCATGACATTCCATTTCTTACCATTTAATTGATCTTCCTACTGAATTCTCCTACTGTGTCAGTAACTTTTTGGGCCTGTTTAGCAGTGGACACTGTTCTCTCTTCGGTCCGCACAGCATAATGTTTCAACCCCATTATCGCGGTACTAAAGGTGTCTTCTGTTTTTAGTAATCCGCTGACTTCTTCCTTTCTCTGTTGGTATTATTTTTAAGGTGCATGTGTTGTACATTGTGAGCAGCTTTCTAGCTCTACCCAAGTTCTGTAGCTCGATTTGTGTCCTTTCAGAAAAGGGACAGAGTACCATAATTGTGGTATAGCCCGTGTATTTATTACTTTAATGATATTCCTTTTAATTTTCTTTAGAGCACCTTCCCTAATTCTCCTCCTGTACTTTTGAAAGATTTTTGACCATTCGTTGATTCACTGTCTTCTTCTTCTTCTTCTTCTTCTTCTTCTTCTTCTTCTTCTTCTTCTTCTTCTTTTTCTTCTTCTTCTTCTTCTTCTTCTTCTTCTTCTTCTTCTTCTTCTTCTTCTTCTTCTTCTTCTTCTTCTTCTTCTTCTTCTATATTATAGGCGGCGTGCTGGTTGAATCATTAGCACGCCGGATAAAATGCTTAGCATTATTTCGTCCGTCTTAAAATTCTAAGCTAAAATTCCGCCGAAGTCGAATATACCACTCATCCTTTACGATGAAATAGATACCAGCTACGCACTGGGGTTGATGTAATCGATTCAGTCCTCCTCCAACATTTCATATATATATATATATATATATATATATATATATATATATATATATATTTATATATGTATATATACACGTACTTATATATGTATATGTGTATGCATAGATGTGTGCATATGCATCTTTTTTTCGATATAAATTTTTATTTTGCTTCTTAACCTTTCTCTGTATTACTGACTCTTTCTCCATTTCTGTACCACTTACTCCGAGTAACATTTTATATATATTGCATATATCTTTACTCCTCAACGCTTCATCTCCTCTTTTAGATTTCCTCTTTGTCAATCTTTTTTTTTTAACGTATTTCTTTTGGGGAATTCTATTTTGAAAAAGAGAAACGGTGTCGTCTGTCTTTATTCTTCCCTCAGATTACATGTCAAATAACGATAACTTAAGAACCTTCATTTTACGACGTCTCTTGCAAGGTCGTCGATCTATATTCTCTACTCTCACCATTGATTAATCAGGAATATGAATCTAACCAAATTCTGACTCACACGCTAAATAAACGCACACCTTTTACTATTTACATTCCCACGTTTCCTCAATCTTTCCTGAAATATGGTCTGCATATTTATCAAGGAATTTTTTTCTTTCCATTCTCTCTGATACTTTCTTCTAAGTTTCCTTTTCCCATCTCTAGCTATCTGTGTACCGAACCACGTGATCTTATTTTCTCTTCCCTATTGCTTTCTTAAAATCTATCAATCTATCTGTCTTTTTGTCTGTCTCTATATGTATGTATGTATGTATGTATGTATGTATGTATGTATGTATGTATGTATGCATGTATGTATGTTTGTATATATGTATGTATGCATGCATGTATGTATCTATCTATCCATCTATTCTATTTTATCTGTCTATCTATCCACCACCATCTCTCGCGGTCTCTCTCTCTCTCTCGATATATATATATATGTATGTATATATATATATATATATATATATATATATATATATATATATATATACGCGCGCGCGCATACGTACTTACAGCAGCGTTCTCAAAGAAAATTTGCTTTACAGCGTGGCATGATGTGGTTTTATCAATCCTTTACGTGTGTATGTGTGTTAGTGAGTACAAAACATGCAAGAAATATAGGTATACATATAGATATATGCACATAAATATCTAAATATATAAGCACGTTTATTTGTGTGCGCGCGCACTTGTGTATATATCTATATATCTATCTCTCTCTATATATATATATATATATATATATATATATATATATACGTACATACTTACACACATATATGCATGTGTGTGTGTGTGTGTGTGTGTGTGTGAGAGAGAGAGAGAGAGAGAGAGAGAGAGAGAGAGAGAGCAAGGAGAGAGAAAGAGAGAGAAAGAGAGAGAAAGAGAGAGATTCAAGGTTAGTCAAATGGAAGTTAGTTAAAACAGCTATTGATTATCTTCTGCTCATCGTGACAGGCAATTAACTGTGGAAAGTGAGCAGCTTTCATTAAACTGCTTCAAAATAAAAGGCAAGTTACCACGTACTTATGCTTGCGTTTACGTGTGTGCACTGTGTGTGTGTGTGTGTGTGTGTGTGTGTGTGGACGTATGAATGTGTCTGTATGTGTGTGGGATAGGGTATTTGTTTCGTACGACTGTATGCTTAGTCACTGTTTGTACGTTGTACATTTTTATGTTGATATGCAGAAATGTATCTATATATTAATAGTAAAAATACATATATCTCCATACGAACATATGTATGTATGTATGTATGTATGTACGTTTTTAACTTTATACTGTATCCATATTTACGTATTTATTAATGGACAAGTAATTAACTGCACCTTATAAATATCGATATATTTCTTTGCATGTATGTATGGAAGAGGGTTATAATACAGATGTCATCTATCGTGACTTTAGTAAAGCCTTCGACGGAGTCCACCACAGAAATCTGCTAAAGAAATTATTCAACATAGAAGTCTGTGGAAAGCTACTGCAGCGGATTAAATGTTTCCTGCCAAACAGAACGCAACATGTGATCGATGGAATTTACTCAAGACCAGTGAAAGTCATTAGAGCTGTCCCACAGGGTACTGTGCTAGGGCCATTTTTGTTTATTATTTACATAAATGACATTGGTAATGCCATCAAAGATAGTATTATAAAATGCTGGTGACTCAAATCTCCAGAAAGTCTTTAAGGAAATATGCGACTAAACAGAATACCAATACGATCTATACGCTGTTAGTTGATGGGCGAAAACCAAACAAGAAAAAGCAAAACAACAAAAAAAAAACATGCTAATAAGTGAGGATGGAAAAGATAGGGCAGTGAGCTGGCAGAAGCCTTAGCACACAGGGTAAAATGCTTAAAGGCATTTCGCCTGTCTGTAGGTTCTGAGTTCAAATTACGCCGAGGTCGACTTTGCCTTTTATCCTTTAGGGGTCGATAAAATAAGTACCAGTTGAACTATGGCGTCAATGTAATCAAATTACCCTTTCCACCTAACGCGATGGCCTTGTGCCAAAATTTGAAACCACTAATTGAGGAGGGGGTAAAATAGAGAAGGAGGCTATATATAAAATGCTATATTCTCTACCCTCGGCCGAGTTGCACGTAGCATCAAATAACATCAGTCTTGTATATAACTAGACAACAAGCAAAACTAAAGCGTGTTCAACAACTATAAAATCAATATGAACCGTAGAATGTGCTCATGGTTCCTTAGAACATTCCTGTCCAGGGATCCTGATATTAAGAGTATTTTCTTTACATTTGTAAGGTCCCACTTTAAATGTTGCTGCCTATTATGAGCTCCGTACGATAAACCATACACGAGAATCGAGGTACGACTGAGATCGATCACATAAATAAGATAACCTAAAATGAAATAAACAAATAAATAAATGGCATGGTGGGCCATGACTTCTGAAATCGCCTCAAAAAGCTGAAACGTTATTTACAGCTGCATCGTCGTTAGCAACAGCATTGTTGTAATAGCTTCTATTTTTAATTTTTACATGTTTCAGTCATTTGACTGCGGTCATGCTTGGGCACCGCCTTGAAGGATTTTAGTCGAACAAATCGACCCCCAGGAGTTACTTTTATTTAAGCCTGATACTTATTCAGTCGGTACTCTTTTTGCCGAACTGCTAAGTTACGGGTACGTAAACACACCGACACCGGCTGTCAAGCGGTGGTCAGTCACAAACAAATATACAAAAGTACTAGTATACACACGGAGACGAACCACATCCACATGCATAAAATCACACATACACAGTCGCAAAGACAGGATCAAAGATATACACACGTACATCCTTGCTCCATCATACTTTCCAGTAAACCCTATCTGTCTTCTCCGATTGTTTTTGTATTTGTTTCAGTCGCATTTACGTATTTAGCTATTTTACATTCCTTTTTATTAAGCTGCAAGTTAGGAAGAGCACCGGAAAATATTTTGCAGTATTTATTCTGATTTTCGAAATTTTGAATTCGAATTCTGCTGAGCTCAACTTTGCTTGTCTTCAATTGTTTTCAATTAATGATAATCAATAAAGTTCAGAGGGAGACCCCCCAAAAAACTCTAAGGCCAAGTAGCTTCGTTTCCTCACCGAGTGAAAAGCGAGCATTCCTGATGACAAGAGACACAACAAAATTAACCGCATCATCATCATCATCATCATCATCAAGATCCACATCAGTAATCCTAGTTTCACTAATGAGCGCTCTACAGCACCATCGAGCCTCCATCCGCCCAAATATCCAGTCGATGCAGACATTGGAGAGAGCGAGAGCCAAAACATAACACTGACAGGTCCCAGATCTAACTTGGGGCAAAGACAGATGTTGAACCCCCATACCCCACTGCCACCAATCTGAATTGCCCTCGCTCTTCCGGTATACAAAGCTCCCGAGAATTCCTTCCTGGCTCAATTCTCTCTCGCTGGCATTGACTGATAAAAGTTCAAGAGAAACATTACTGGCATAAATCACACCAATCTAGGAGAGCCTGAAAAAGCCACGGATACTACTACATATTGTAGACCCTGCAAATAGAAAAAAAAAAGCAGGAAAGAAAAAAACAATCACTTATCTCGTATGTCTGCTCGATCTGTACTGGCTGAAGCTAAATAATAATATAAAGAGGAAGAAAAGAAGGCAGAGAAAAGAAAGAAAAGAGAGGAAAGAAAATTGGAAATTGAAAGAAAACGAAATGTATTATGTTATCTTAGCGACACCTTTATTTCCTTGACCTTCCACACCTGGGAGATAGGAATGGAAAATGAATTGACTTCGAAGATATATCGATCTCAGATGCAGGAAAAATCACCAAACATGATATCAAAACGTATGATCATGATGACGAGGATTACTACGATAATGAGGAGAGGTAGGGTGAGGTAGGAGGGGCTGGAGGGGAGGAGAAGGTTATGATGACGGTAGTGGTGACGGTAGCGATAGTGGTGGTGGTGGTGGTGGTGAAGATGATGATGTTGATAATAGTGATGGTGCTGGTAGTGTAAGTGGAATGATGATAATGGCAAAGGCAAAAATAATGATGACGACAGTGCTGACGATGATAATGTCTGTCGTGATGACCATGCTAGGAATGGTGTTGATACTGGTATTGCCGTTGCTTATGATGCTGTTGATGTCGATGATGTTGACCACGCTGATACGGGAGTTAAATACCTTTGATGTCCTCATTAACCTCAAATCTTCATTCGTAGTTGCACTCTGATCCACCTTTCAACACAATGGCTGAAAGGCAACACTTTCCTCTCCACTCTCATTTTCCTCTTTGAGGCAGACCTCAAGAAGATGATAGAGGATTGGCCACAGGAAAGTGTTTTGTCTTCAGCCCCTTCAATCGCGTCCATCATACGATCACTTTCAACATGGCCACCAGGCATATAAAAACTGCCTATTCTCTCCGGTTGAAAGAAGTTGCTCGGGTGATCTTCACAATGGATTCAACTGATAGCCGAACCCGTCCACACGTGAGAGCAGGTGTTCGACATAGACCCACAGGTCAGTAATGCACGCGCACTTGACGAGTACGAGCAGGACCGTTTTGTCGCCCCTGCGCACATCTTGGACATGCTTTGCTGACAGCACTTCCATGCTTGTAGAGTTTATCTCGAACCGACAATGTTCCTCGGTAATACTGCCAGGCCAGTGCTTTCTGGAAGTTATCCATCGGGCCTGAACCGAAAGTTCTCCGAAAGAAAACGGCTAGCTGATCATCTTTGACGCCCAGAGTCTCCCCACGAACGTCATTGCTTTTATCCGCCACTCTATAGTACGCTGAAGTGTACATTGCATTTTCAATATTTTCCTGTCTCCAGTAGGCACAAAGCCTAGATATCTTTTTTCGTGTGTGTGTGTGTGTGTGGTGGGCTTATCAATTACATCGACTCCAGTGCTCAATTCGTATTAATTTTATAGAACCCCGAAAGGATAAAAGGTAAAGTCGACCTCGGTGGAATTTCAACACAGAACGTAAAAACGGACTGAATGCCGCTAAGCATTTTGTCCGGCGTGCTAACGATTCCGCCAGCTCGCCTAATAATAATAATGATGATAATAGTAATAACAATAATAATAATAATAATAATAATAATAATAATAATAGTAATAATAATAATAATAATGATAATAATGATAATAATGATAACGATAATGATAATGATAATGATAATGATAATAATAAAAGCATTAAGAGAGCGCAAACTTCCCGCAAGCCAACGGCAACGTCCTCTCAACGATTAGCCGGAGATGATTTTTAAAATGAGAATATCTGAAATAAACTCGACTGCTCTCACAAATAAGAATACTAAAAATGAAAGTGATCGCTCTCATAAATTAAGTAAAAAAGGAAAAGAAAAATATAATCTAGAATCCTTGTGCGCTGCCGGATCGACCCCAAAATCTAATCAGTTCGTGCCAGTCACGGGGCCAAACATTCCTGAAAGTTTCATCCGAATCCATCTATCGGTTCTTGAGATATCTTGTCAACGGACAGACACACAAACAAACAAACAAACACGACTGAAAGCAATACATCCGCCTTCGGGGGGTAATAATGATAATAATAATAATAATAATAATAATAATAATAATAATAACAACAATAATAATAATAATAATAACAATAACAATAATAATAATAATAATAACAATAATAATAATAATAATAATAATAATAATAATAATAATAATAATAACAATAATAATAATGATAATAATAATAATAATAATAATAATAATAATAATAATAATAATAATAATAATAATAATAAATGCCCGGATGCAATACCAGGCAGTGGCTCTCATGGTTTCTGATCTTAATTGATTGGAAGTGTTATCAAGTACCTTGTTTTGTCTTGGTATAAAAGATGGGCTACAGCAAATATTCTGCTCAATACCACAGATTTGCTTGTCAGGTGTTTGACCTTAACCAGTTGAGCATGTCCCTTGGTGGCTGAAGATATGTGCATCTCTGATCGTGAGCAGAAGTAGTGGTGGAACATCATAGCCATGTGTCGAGAGGAATTCTTTGGGGTTTGAATAATTCACTTTTGGAAACACGGGTGTCTTGCTCAACATCCTTAAACAAACCTTATTCAGGGACCTTTTGAGCGGGATGGGCTACTCGACCTGAAGAAAATTCTGACTGGGCCCCACCTGCGAGGTCATGCCCTGTTAATCTTGATATGAAATCACCATGTCGCGCACAGATGGTTGTGATGCATGTGCCTGGCGTACACTTATCAGACGGGTAGTCATGATGGGTATACTGGGCTTCGTATATTTTACCTCAGTGTCACTTTGATGGCATGCACTGCTCTCCCACTCAATAATAATAATAATAATAAATAAATAAATAACTAAATAAAAAATTTAAATACTGTTTTGTCAAAGCGGTCTGAACCTACTTGACGTTGAATAACGACACAGAGGCTCAGTCCGCTAGATATAAGAGTCAAATTTTCCTCATATTATATGCTCAACACATTTCAATATTATCATGTCTGAATAAGAGATGGGCTGGTCGTGGCTGGATAGTCAGTGGTGTAAAGATTGAAGTGAGGAAAAAAGCAGAACAAAAACAACGAGCATCATGATAACTGCCACTGTGAACCATTAATACAAAACCACAAGTATTGCTATCATCATCATCACCAATACATGACAATCACCACTACACCGCCACTGCCACCACCACCGCCACAGCCACTACTACTATCACCATCTACCACCACAACCATCACCATCATAACGACTTCGACCACCAATACTATAACCACCACAACCACTGCAGCCAATACGACCGCTACCAGCAGCACCACCACCACGACTACAACAATCACAACAACCACCGTGACCACCACCAATACCACCATGACCACTATTATCACCACTATTATCACCACCACCACCAACAGCAACACAAACACCACGTCCATCACCACCACCACCATCACCTCTACCACCACTACTACTACTAGCAACAACAACACTACTACTACCACCACCACCACCACCACCACTACAACCAATAAGTTCATGTCCCCCATCACTACATCATTATCATCTACTACTACGTTACCTCTACTACTTTTACCATCATCACACCAATCAACACCAAAACCCTCAACAACGCAACTACCACTACTCCTACTACTACTCCTACTACTACTACTACCACCACCACCACCACCACCACCACCACTACTACTACTACTACCACCACCACCACCACCACCACCACCACTACTACTACTACTACTACTACTACTACTACTACTACTACTACTACTATTACTACTACTACTACTACTACATTATCATAGTCGCCATTACTATAATAATCTCTATTATTAATACCACGCTCTTCAATAACATCGCCACAACAATTGCCGTCGTAGACTTCACCACTGTTATCCACCACAACCACGGCAAATACCATTATCGCCACCATCATAAGAACTGTACCATACCAACACCAACACCAACACCAAGACCTCACCACCATCAGTACTACGACGAATGTCAGCCACACCGAGACTAGCGCCACTAACCATCGAAACCACCACTGCCAACACCACAACCTTCATTAATGCCATCGTCACTACCAGCAGCCTTAACCACCACAGCCATGGCCACCGTTCCCACCATTGTCACCATTTCTAGCCCCATCAGCTCTGATGCTTCTGTGAATGAATGTGCCGCCGTCCGTCGCCACCGCCAACGTCATTTAATAGACCCGGCCGCTGCTCATATTTAAGTTAAGACAGGCAGACAGATAGCCAATCAGGCAGACTGACAGGCAGACAAACAGCAGTTTGGAAGGAGGGGGCAAGCTGGAGTGGAGGAGAGGGCAAGCTGCAGTGGAGGAGGGGGTCAAGCTGGAGTGGAGGAGTAGGTGGAGGAAGCGGTAAGCTAATAGATAATGGAGTAAGGCATGAGTTAGCAAGTTGATGCTGTTGTGGTTGTTTTTGTTGTTGGTGTTGTCGTTCCAGTTTAGCCGCTAGGTTAACCATGTAACTATAACAGGAAAATACCTTTTAGGGAAAGACATTCCAACCGTGCCCGTATAGTCGGTTTTCTATCTCATTTTTGGATGACGACGATGATGCTGATGATGATGAAGACGGTGATGATGATGATGATGCAGTGGTAGCGATGGAGTTGATGATGCTGGTTGATGGTGGTAGCAATGACATCGGCACTGATGGTGTTGTCGCAACCGCCGCCGCCGCCGCCTACGCCACCGCCGCCACCGCCGCCACCGCCGCCACCGCCGCCGCCGCCACCGCCGCCACGGTCGTCGTCATCTTCGGTGTTGTTGGTGATCTTGATGATGTGACGGATGATGAGGAAGGAGGGGGCAGGAGGATGAGGAGGTGGTGTGGTGGAGGAAGAAGGAGGGGGCAGGAGGATGCGGAGGTGGTGTGGTGGAGGAGGAAGGAAAGGGGCAGGACATGGACGAGGGAGGACGACGATGACGACAGCAATGGCTATTCTGCATGTGCTATTGCTGCCGTAGCTGCTGCTGCTGCTACTGTTGATGGTGCTACTGCTGACGACGACAACAACAACAACAACAACAACAACGACGACGACGTCGACAACGATGACCGTAGTGATGCTGCTTACAGCGTTCTTCTTTCGCATGATGCCAGCCACTTCAAGCTTACCAATGAATGACTCATCACGCTCCACCTCAAATATTGGTTAATAGCTCTTCCCCTGTCTCATATTCTTCCGTTTTTGATCATTAATTCTTTTGGACTAAACTGCTGGAAAGGAATGAAACAAAAGCAAACAAACAAGCAAAATCGTCACATCACACACGTCTTGTCTAAAGGTGTCTTTATGACCAAACATCACACCAATCTTTCTGCCAACCAGCGCCTTCTTTCCCTCCCCTCCAATGCAAGTCTGCCCTCCTTTCATTGACGTCTTTATTCAGATACTACTAATGCTTTAATGGTGACAGATATTTGCAACTATATTATCAAACTTCAAAGGAAATTTTCCAAACATACCAAATAACTCCCACAGCTGGAGATCTGCATTAAAAAAAAGGTCAAGAACAACATTTGTACTCACTGACTGCTGCTTCTGCATATGAATTTGCCATTCATTCATGCGCCTTATAGATAAGTATGCATATACACACACACACACACACACACACACACACACACACACACACACACACACATGCGCGCGTGTATATGTGTATATATATGTACGCATATATTTCAGCTGCATGTGTAAATTTATCAGTCCATCCATCTATGCGTCAGCCTATTTACCAATGTGTATTTCTCTTTCTCGCCCCACCGTCCGCTTTCTCTATCTATTTTCCTCCTCCTCTTTCCCTCTGTCTCTATATCTCTTTTTCCATCTTTCTCCCACTTTTTCCTATGTTCCCACTTGTATACATATATAATACATACACTGATATACGTGCAGCCAGCCATAGACTGCATCCCCCTAATATATATATATATATATATATATATATATATATATATATATATATGGAGGATGCAGTCTCTCTCTCTCGCTTTCTCTCTCTCTATCTCTCTCTCTCTCCCTCTCTCTCTCCCTATGATTATCGGGACAATGTGATATGCAACACACTGTCTAAATACCAATCTTGAGAAATTAGGCTTCTCGAAACCAGGAAGGAGAAAGTTGATTCGAAGACTACAGATTCAAGTCATCAATGGAACTGTAAAAATCTGTAAAACTTACCAGAAGATTTATCATTCAAATATACATACATACATATACACAAACACACACATACACACAAAGATATTTATATATATATAAATATATATATATATATATATATATATATATAAAGGTAAAAAATTGATATTCCTAAATCTTCCAATTTTTCTTTAACTTTTCTGAATATAATATATACATACCACATAAATGTATATATGTATGCTCTCTTTCTCGTTTTAATTTTAGAGTAAATTTTGACCGGCCACCTACTTGGTAGCAAGAAGGAAAGCATCTTGGTTGAACAATCTTCCTTTAAATCTTAACCAAGGTCTGCAAGATTTTATAATCACAGATATCATGGAGATGTATGTCATTATTCAATTTTATTTCAAGTTTTCTTGCAAATAGGAAAGGAGCAGGTTCCTAAATTTGATCCTAGGCCCCTTCATTGGAATTTCAACAAGTACATGATATTTTTGTATGTATGTATGTATGTATGTATGTATGTATGTATGTATGTATGTATGCATGTATGTATGTATGTGTGCAGAGTTGTATGTTTCTTTTATGTATGTATTCTCATGCATATAGGTGCATGTCTAGACATGCACATATATACTTAAATGATAGCCTGGAAAGTTTTACAGATTTTTACAGTTCCAGTGATGATTTGGATCTGTAGTCTTCGAATCAGCATTCTCCATTCTGATTTTGAGAAGCCTTATTTCTCAAGACTGGTGTTTAGATAGGGTGTTACATATTCCAGTTCCCCAATAATTGCAGGTATGAACCTGAACTTATAATCTGAATATAATAACTTCAGATTTCTCAATAGTTCAGCGTAAATAGTTTCTTTTTCGCTGATCATCAGCTTTATGTTAACATCCGCTGGGCAGCTGATTTCCAAAACTCTCAGTTTCTTTTCTCTATCCAAAATCACTATGTCATGTGTATTAAGTTTACATTTTCTTGAGGTTTTCACTGGGATATTCAATCAGTATTCCATTTTATTATGAGTGGCTATGGCTTCTATCATACTGTGGTTTCTTATGTCTTATGTATGTATGTATGTATGTATGTATGTATATATGTATGTATGTATGCATGCATGGATGTAAGCATGCATGTATATATGAGAAGTGAAGGCATGTGTGAAATGAAGGCGGGTGACTTAGTGGTTAGGGCATTCAGCTCACGATCGTAAGGTTATGAGTTCAATTCCCGCCGTGGCGTTGTGTCCTTGAGCAAGACACTTTATTTCACGTTACTCCAGTCCACTCTGCCGGGCAAAAAATGAGTAGTACCTGTATTTCAAAGGGCCAATCTTTGCACACTCTGTCACGCTGAATCTCCCCGAGAACTACGTTAAGGGTACACGTGTCTGTGGAGTGCTCAGCCACACGCACGTTAATTTCACGAGCAGGGTGTTCCTTTGATCGCATCGATCAACTGGAACCCAAGTCGTCGCAACCAACCGAATGCCATTATTATGTATGTATGTAGTGTCTTAACTCTGACTTTAAACTGCAAACAATAGTAGCGCCCTACTTCATGAGTTTCAGGTTTTTCAAAATGAGGAAGTACCTCTTAGCTACTATTTGTTCCCATGTTTACTCTGATCCAGACTAATAGCGCCTGTCAGGCTCTAAGAAATGGGTTAACAAGCATACTGACAATTGGGAGTGAAGGAGCTCTAGTTGTCGCTAGAACTTCCTTGTAGGAGAAGGTAAATATTTCAAAAGTTGGAAAAGAGAAAAACAGACGAATACTGGGCGAAAACATAATGTTATGTTTTCCGTTACATTTTCGCGCCGTTCTCGTCTATTTTTACCGTATCTTTCTAACTTTTGTAATATAGACGCAGCGTGCTGTGTGGTAAGAAGCTAACTTCCCAACCACATGGTTCCGGGTTCAGTCTCACTGCGGCTTTTATGTTAGTATATATATATATATATATATATATATATATATATATATATATATATATATGTGTGTGTGTGTGTGTGTGTGTGCGTGTATTTACGCGTGCATGTATGTGAGTGTGTGTGTATTTACATGTGCATTTGTGTGTGTGTGTATTTACGTGTGCATTTATGTGTGTGTCTGTGTTTGTCCTCACCACCCATCGCTTGACAACCGTCGTTCTTGTGTTTATGTCGTTATAACTTAGCGGCTCAGCAAAAGAAACTGAAAGAATATGTACCAGGCTTACAAAGAGTAAGACTTGGGGTCGATTTCTTTAACTAATGGGTGGTGCTCCAGCATGACCCCAGTCAAATGACCGAAACATGTAAAAGAATAAAAGAATATGTATATTCAGGGTGCGTAAGATATTTGAGGAGAGATTTATGTTTATAAAAAAAGCATATATATATATATATATATATATATATATATATAGATATGCAGGGCAGGGAATCATCAATTAGTAATAAAATTAATAATTAACAATTCTGCCGGGTAGCTCAGTATGAAAAAAACCTTCTTCGGTAAATAATTTATAATCATAAATATATAGGGATTGACAGTAACCTGCTTCTCCAACATACTGAGAATTCAGAAATAGCAGTCAAAGAACTACTGATTTCAAAATAATTTGTAATAATTTGTAGTTTTGAAATCAGTAGTTCTTTGACTGCTATTTCTGAATTCTCAGTATGTTGGAGAAGCAGGTTACTGTCAATCCCTATATATTTATGATTATATATATATATATATATATATATATATATATACATTTCTACTCTAAGAACAAGGCCTGAAATTTTTGAGGAGGGGGCCAGTCGATTAGATCGACGCCAGTACGCAACTGGTACTTAATTTATCGATTCCGATAGGATGAAAGGCAACGTCGACCTCAGCGGAATTTGAACTCAGAACGTAAAGACAGACGAAATACCGCTAATCATTTCGCCAGGCGTGCTAACGTTTCCGCCAGCTGGCCACCTTAAAAAAAACAAATAACAGATAATAACTTTATTTATCAAAGAATGCTATGAGGGATAAATAAACATTCTTTTCTATACTATGATTCAATAAAGCCACCTTCAGCTTCAACAACTGCTTCTATATGAGATCTAAGTCATCCACATGCTCGAATCAAGTGGTCCTGGTTCATTTTGGACATTACTCTGACTATGGCAGCTTTCTAAGAATATTTGGTATTATGGGCGTGTTCAGTGATCTCTCTCTCAACAGCACTCCGCATGTAATAGTCCGATGGATTGAGATATGGGGAATAAGGAGGCCAAATGTCAGGGGTTATGTGATATGAACATTTTAAGCCATCCATTCCTGTGTTACTAGAACCATGTGTGATAGTGCAGAGTGTTACTGAAACACATATAGCCTTCCGTTGCACAGACTGTCTATCCAAGGTTTAACAATTATTTCCGGAACCTCAATGTAGGTGGCAGAGTTAACTCTAAGGCCTTGTGGAAAGAAGTAGGGAGGTATCACATATCCTTCATTGCTGACAAGCCTTGAAACCATGACGGTTGCAGGAAATTTTGTATGCATAACACTTGGAACTTCAGAAGGGTTTGCACAGAACAATCTGTCATTTCTTCTGTTAATTTTTGATGTTGGTCGAAGTTTTTCTCGTTGAAAAAAAAAAAAAAAAATCAGATCTTCTGCTGGATTTTTCAATTTGTTTAAGAGCCTTTTAGATCTGTTGCAGTGATTTCCTTTTGCTTTTTCTGACAAATTGACCTTTCCTCCTCATATAAGACTTATATCTGATCTGAAATCTTCGTGGACAACATTTCTGACTTCCTTATGTCACCTGGAGACCTTTTGCAACTGTCCTCATGGACTTTCTAGTATCGTAATCAATGGTCTGTTGAACTTGCTGGATAAATTCAGGTGTTCTGATGATTTTAGAGCATTTAGAATGTTTTTTTATGCTTTGATACCGATGCTGTTTCCATCTTCAGACTCTAGCTCTCTACATACTTTGTAGACGAAAGATCTAGCAACTTTTAAACATCGAGATATTTCTAAATCGCTATGCTCAACCTTTATAACCACAATAACAGCATGCCACTTCATTTCTTGAGCAAGCTGAGGGTCTGTCATTATTATTTTCTGAAACAAAGGTTATACAGAGTTATCAAAGCATGCAGCATTGACCCCAAAAGTACATGCCATCAATTACCTTACGCACCCTGCGTATACACACACACAAAGATATACGTGTATATATATGTATATATACACACACATACATATATATACACACATACACGCACACAAAGACTCACGTATATATATATATATATATATATATATATATATATATATATATATATATATATATATATATATATATATATATATATATATATATATAAGCGTGTATCTTTGCGTTTATATTTGTCACTTACCACCACTTGAAACCAGTGTTGGTGCGTTTACGTCCCCGTAACTTAGCAGCTTGGCAAATAGAAACATATACAATAAGTACCAGGCCTTATAAAATGTACTTGGATCGATTCATTCGATTAAAATGCCTCGAGGCGCTACCCCAGCTGTTGACTGAAGCGAGTAAAAGATGAAAGCTATATGTACAAATATCAATCTGACGTTACCAAGCACTTGTTATGCATAGCAGAAGACCTACACATATTGGTTTCAAAATTTGACACAAGCCAGCAATTTCAGGGAGACGGTAAGTAGATTATATCGATCCCAGTATTCAACTGGTACTGTTTTCATCGACTCAGAAAGGATGAACGCTAAAGTCAACTTCGGTGGAATTTGAACTCAGAACGTAAAGACGGACAAACTGCCGCCAAGATTTCTGCTCGGTGTTCTAACTATTCTGCCAGATCACCGCCTTATAAGAGATACACATTAAAGTGCAAAATACAAAAACAAAAAGAAAAAAAGTAAAAGTAATGTCGTTGAGGAACTATGTTGAGAATGAAATGAGAGGGTAAAAGAATTAGAAAAGTTAAATGAAGCTTGCTTCCATAACAGGAACAGCATGGCCAGGTATGGTTTCAAATAAAACTTTTGCCAATGTGTGTGGCCATATATTTTCAATTTTAAATCCTAAACTGATGAAGCGTATGACTTTAAAATGCATGCGTCAGTGAGCGCTAGTTCGGAATTTCCAGTGTTTTCAAGGGTGGGGATGTACCACTATTGGTTCCTAGGTCTATATATATACACACATATATATATATAAACTGAAGTGCATTGATTTTCGCTGTCCCAACCCTTGTTGTGTCACTGGTTTTATAGCTGATTGCTTCCTAACAACAAGGCTTCTTGTTCAACTGCAGTGCATGGAAACTTGGGCGTCTTCTATTACAGCTCCGGTGTCAAAGCCTAGTGAGCGGATTTGATAGACAGAAACTGAAAGAAGCCCGTTATAAGCACACACCCACACACACACACACACACACACACACACACACACACACAAACACACACATACGTATGAATGTATGTATGTGTGTGTGTGTGTGTGTATGTATCATTATTTTTTCTCCCACCACAGCTTGACAACCAGTGTTGTTTTGTTCATGTCCCGTAACTTACAGGTTCAAGAAAAAGAAATTTAAGGAACAGATAAGATACGTACAAGACTTTTAAAAAATAAGTGCTAAGGTCGATTTGTTCGACTAACTCCTTGAAGTGGTGGCCGCAGTCCAATGACTGAAACAAATAAAGAATATAAGATTAAAAATCAAATATAACGAATTGTGAAATTATGAACAAAATATATTCACCGGTTATTTATCATAATACAAATTTTTAAGGAATTAAATTCAATATTTGAAAATGTCTAGTTGATACAGTTTTGGATTGGCTGCAGACTGGGGGTATTCCAACCAGATATGATCAGACAAATATACAATATATTAGATGTGGGACGGAATAATAAGAAAACTCTTATTTACTCAGAGACCGTATACGTTGTAAATATATTTGCATAAATAACTCGTAATCATAAAATAAAACTGATGGTAAAAAGCAAGATCAACATACCTGATGGAATATATATATATCTTCACACACACACACACACACACACACACACACACACACACACACACACACACACATGCATTTATACTTACAATCACGCATGCACGCACATATTTCTCTAATTTTATTATTGTTATTTTTGCTTTTGGCGTATATATAGCACTTTCCCTAGTTACCATTTACCATTTCCCCTGTCCAAAAGACGCGTTAGATTTACAATAAATGTAAAGGACAGTGAATTTTTCACGTGCACAATCACCAAAGCTAATACAGACTTACTCAAATACATATGCACCCACGTTGACACATAGACACAGTGACCTTCCATTTTCACATAAATACACATACAACTGAATAAATCATATTCATATTTGGCTTTTTTTCTTTTTTTTCCAATGAAGTAAGCTAGAACACACAACAGAAAAATGCATCATATAGAGTATTTACAAGCAAAATATTGCAATAATACGATTTATAATCTGTATATGATACAAATACGAAACAAAGAAAACAACATACTCATATCGGGAAAAAAATGAAGTTATATTTTTTGTCTACTCTCTATCGTTGTCATTCAAAAAACTTCTTGTCTTATATTCATATATATATATATATATATATATATATATATATGTAAGTATGTATATACACATATATATATCTTTATATATGTGTATATATATATATATATATATATATATATATATATATATATTGTATATATGTATTTATGTATGCATGTAATGTGTGTTTGAATATGTGTATATCAATCTATCTATTTGTCTATCTATATATATAGATATAAATATACTTGTATATATATGCATATATCTACGCATATATATTTATTTATATATGTGTGTATATATATGTATATATACATACATATATATATGTATACATATATGATATGTACATACATAAATTTGTATATATATATATATATATATATATATATATATATATATATATATATATATATATATATATATACATATGTATGTATATATATAAATACAAATAGATATACATACATATATACAAATATCATATAGATTTTATATTATGTGTGTCACCATACATATTCACGCGCACACGTATATGAATTTATTTGCACGTTGAATGTATAAGTTTTATATATTAAGTAAAGATCATGATGAGAGACGAAGACGTTACGATGTAATGACCAACATCTTGTAGAAAATATATCGTACATCGTACATTGTCTTGCATCTATGTGTAAAACAGATAAAGCAATAAAAACGGAGGATGAAAGAGGTGAAAAAACAAATAAAATAGCGCATGATGTCCAAAACAGAGGGGCGTAAATAATCCTTAAATAATAGGTGAATGAAGAAAGAAAAATAGCAATAACAATAGTAATAACTGCAAAAATTATATATAACTGCGAATGTATATAGCAAAGACAAAAAGAAAAGCTTATTGATACATACACGTGCATATACACAACACCTTTCTCTCTGGAGAAAAATATAGAAAAATACACAAAGAAAACAAAATACAAAGACATTTAATCAAAAAAGAAAGGAGAATAACACAAGAAATAATAAAAATATTATTAATAAAAAGTATTTAAAACTGACCGAAAAAAAAATTTATATTGACCATAAATAAGAAAAGAATAAGCAGAAAGAAAAGTACAATAAACAAAAAATTTCCTTCTCCCCCACCCCCGCTCATCTCTCTCTCTCTCTCTAAAAAAAAAAGAAAAAATTCCTTCTCACCATTCCACACCGGCGAGAAAGAAAAAAAAACCCTGAAACAACCATGAAGTATCATTCGTAACATGGACAAGACCCAATTGCCTTTCCTCAGACAACATCAATCACTTGTCTGACCTTGCTTTTTAGACTTTCCATACATTTCTTTTTATATTTTTCTTATATATATATATATATATATATATATGTCCTCATAATTTTTCCTCTCCATCTTTTGTTTGTTTTGTAATTTATTTATATTTTTTTTTTTGGGGGGGGGTCATATTTCACCTTTTTATCCGATTCTCTCACTTTGTATGTGTACACGTGTATGCGCAGTACACATGCGTACATGTATGTATTTATGTATGTTCCTATTTATGTGCGTATAGGTACATGTATAGATGCGTGTGTATATTACATATATATATATATATATATATATATATATATATATATATATATATATGCGTGTGTGTGTGTGTTTGTGTGTGTGTGTGTGTGTGTGTGTTCTTATATAAGTATGAATGTGTGTATGTATATATGCGTTTTCACGTTCTTTACTTTAGCTTATATTGCATTACTTTCCGTTTTTCTCTCTCTCTATCTGTCTCCCCTCTTTTTCTTCTCTCTCTTTCTCTCTTTGCTTCTCCTTCAATCCCCACCCCTGATACCAGTTGTCTGTCTTTCATGTGGTAAATAAAACAGTAACTGTTTTCTTATCACAGAAGAATTATTAGCAAGGTTACACACACACACAAGAAAAAAAACAAAAAAAAAAACAAGAAAGAGAAAACCAAAGTTAAAAGAAAGATGAACAAAACAAAACAAAACAAATTTTTCTTTTCAATAATATTTCTTCAGACAAAACTGTTCTCTCGATTATATTGCCATCAATCAGGTTTGTCATTTCCCTAACATTTTTTTTTTCTTATTTATTTATACCATTCTAACACTAACTCATCTCCGAAAAGAAAATTATCGGCACTCACTCTATCACTTTCTCTCTCTCACTTACTCTCTCTCTCTCTCCAGCTCTCTCTCTCTTCCCCCTCTCTCTCCGTTTTCTTCTGTATTGTACTCTTATAAACGCATACGATCACTCATTCATAACACATACACGCACGTATACATATTCGCAAACAACTATATAAATTAACACCGATATAAATTAATGTATATACCATGAATCTACACGTACATGTATATATATATGTGTGTGTGCGTGCGTATGTACATATATATAGAGATAGATACATATGAAAATATGTGTGTATATATATATATATATATATATATATATATATATATATATAAATATATATATGTGTGTGCATGTATGTATTGTAATCAGGTGTGTACAATTATATTTATAACAGTCGTATACACTTGGACGTGAAAATAGCCATCGCTGTGGAAATTGTCCATGGTGAAAAATTTTCTTATATACACAATATGTACGAAGTCCCCCCCCCCCCCTTCAGGACTATGAATGATATCATCAAACCATACAACACTTGCGTTTCTGCGGAAATACGCTTCATCAAATACGGACACTGAATTCGTCCTCCAGAGCACCCCCAGAACAACCCTCCTTACATTAAAATATTTAAAAGGTATCGCTTCTTTTATCTTTTACTTGTTTCAGTCATTTGACTGCGATCATGCTGGGGCACTGCTGTGAAAACATTTTGGTAGAGTATATCGACCCCAGAACTTACTTCTTATAAGACTGGTACTTATTCTATCGGTTCTTTTGCCGAACCGTTAAGTTTTGTTGACACAAACAGACCAGAAACGGTTGTCGATCAGTAGAGGGGAGACGAACACAGACACAAAGACACTCACACACACATCCATATATATACATATATACGACGGGTTTCTTACAGTTTTCCTCTACCAAATTCACTCATATGTTTTGGTCGGCCCGAGGCTATAGTAGAAGACAC
Source organism: Octopus bimaculoides (assembly GCF_046866305.1). Taxonomy (NCBI): domain Eukaryota; kingdom Metazoa; phylum Mollusca; class Cephalopoda; order Octopoda; family Octopodidae; genus Octopus; species Octopus bimaculoides. The sequence continues at coordinate 75,598,094 of NC_142937.1, read as the reverse complement.
TTGCCCAAGGTACCTTGCAGTGGGACTGAACCCGGGACCATGTGGATGCGACGCAGATCGAGGTATATAAACCAAACAGAACACTCATACACAAGCTCTGTGTGTTGTTGGTTCTCAGTGCGGTTGCATTTTTTTCGTTTTGTTTGTTGTGTTTTTGGCGTAAGACAATATTTTCCAAAAGCCTCTGGTGAAAAATACCTGAGAGTAGTAAATATTTGCATATATACCTCGAGCTGATTCTAATTCATATTTGAATTCGCTTCGCGACATCAAACGTTGGTACATGCCACCAGATGTTTATTAAACCATTTAGGATATAGTCATAGTCGGTGAGATAGTTTGCTGCTAGCCCTGTTCAGTATGCAGCATTGATAAGTCAAAGCAATGACGAAGCAAAGAGGTCTGTCACGCTTGTCTATGATTTACTTTCAAGTGTTTTAAACCAGGGTTATTGAGAATATATTCTCTTACGCCTAAAATAAAACGCAGTTGCCCGACGAACTTACAACATATTTGATCGATTTTGTTCACATATATATATATATATATATCTATATGTATATATATATATATATATATATATATATATATATATATATATATATATATATATATATATATATATATATATATATATATATATATATATATATAGATAGATAGATAGATAGATAGATAGATAGATATAAACAATATATGAGTATATATGTACATGTATGTACATACCTTCATCTACATGTACATATAGATACATATCTGGGTACATGACGTGACAAAAGAACATGGACTAAATGATAAACAAGGTACAACAAACACGCAGGCCACATAGAAAACATATCATTCATCAGCTGCCACCATTAAAACACCGGCGTTTCGAAGAGTTAGGGCAGTACGCATCGTTAAAATGGCTCTTCCCACGAACACAGATTAAATTTTTTTTTCGTGGAGGATAGTGGCGGACGGAAAACAAGACAGGAAAACGAAACGGTGAAATAAACAAACAAAAAGGCTGTACAGCCAGACGTGGAGAAGTGTGTATGTATTGAACGCCGTGAAGCACGAACTGGAGAGGCGAAGAAGTACGTGCGAGCTTGGGGAGTCCAAGGATGAAAAGAAATAGCAACCGGACACACGTGACCAGCGCCGGGTAGGGAGAAAGAGTAGCAGAGGGAGAAGAAGGGGATATATATATATATATATTCTTTGAGCAAGACAATTTATTTCACGTTGACCCAGTCCACTCAGCTGGCTAAAATAGTAGTACGTGTATTTCAAAGTGCTAGTCGCGTCACATTCTCTGTCACGCTGAATCTCCCTTAGAGCTATGTTAAGGGTACGCCTGTCTGTGGAGTGTTCAGCCACTAGCACGTTAATTTCACGAGCAGGCTCTTCCGTTGATCGGATCAACAAGAACCCCCGTCGTCGTAATCGACGCAAGTGCT
>NC_142937.1:75561652-75594152 GCF_046866305.1 Octopus bimaculoides | reverse complement strand
CTCTACCACTGCTATTCGAGTGCTATTATTTTCAATCTTATTTCGCATTAATGTACTTACTCTAGTATATATATAAGCATTTGCTTACATGCACAACCATACGAACATAATACATAATTGCACGAACTACATAAATGATCATCCATACATACTCATACACCTCATAGAGTAAGTACTTTCTGCACAGCCTACATGATTTTAATACAGATACATACTCACTCACCTCGTGGGATAAACTCTCTAAACTCAACTGCATATACAAATGAATTCATAAAGAAAGACACAGTCATACATAAATACTTATATACAAACATACATACATACAAACATACATACACGTCCTATACAACACTTGTATGTAGTATTATTATATTCTATTCTAGCACAGGTTAAAAAAGTCATTCATTATGGTAAAGCTGTCGTGATAAATGAGCTACAAACCGATGGCGTTGAAACACTCGCTGTCTAGAAAGATCAACCTCAAAGTAGAGGTGTAAATTTTCCAACAGAAATCCCTACTAAGTCTAATTCTTGGTTCTGAACTGATTCATACTATTCTCTCTATACAGCACACAGCGTTCTAAAATATATTTGTTTATTTACTATATTTTGTATTCATTCTTTCTTTCTCTATTTAGTTTTCCTTTTTTTTTCTTTTAGGGCAAGCCATCAGATTCTGACTTCTTTTCTATCAGACACATCTTTCATTTATTTAGCTATTTCTTTTCTCTCTTTTTTTTTTCCTGTAAACATTCGTCTTCCTTTTCTTCTCAATTTTATGGATGTTATTACCGCTGCTGTTACTATTGCTTCTGCTGCTGCCGTTGCTGTTATTACTGCTTTTACTTGCTGTTATTGGTGTTTACACATTCCAATAGTCACCCACCAAACCCTATATTATTCACATTCACAATGCGTTTGCCATTGCCGATTCCATTGTGGATACATTCTGCAAGAAATAAAATGCAGACTTGACTAAAAGCTATCAGACCACCTGGAGGTTTCTGCGTTCCTAAATACATATTATGCTTTTGTAGTACTTAGTGTCTTTCAGATTCAGACATTTTTTCTTCCATTTTTTTATGCATAAAACTGTTATCTAAGAATGATCGCCGCCATCATTTTTGCTATTATACCATTTTTACCACTTTAACTATTTCAGCAGTTATTCCATTTTGAAATACAATTAGCCAAAAAGAACGAAGACTTATTTTTATTTATTATATTCATTCATTTTATTTTATTTTATTATTTTTCCTTTCTGACAGATATTTTGGGATTCATTCTTCGACAATCTGCTGGAATAATCAGAATGTTTTAAAATTAGGACATTGTAATTGTGCAAAATGATTTGGTGATGCAGCTCAGAGATGTGGCGTTGTGGTGTTGCACAATTTTTGTGAGGGTGGTAGTGTTTTGCTGGTGCTAGAGTGTTGGTAAATATATATATATGTATGCGTGGTTGTCTGGTAAGAAGCTTGCTTCCCAACCACACGGTTTCCGGTTCAGTCCACTGCGTGGCACCTTGGGGAAGTGTCTTCTACTATAGTCACGGGCCGACCAAAGCTTTGTGAGTGGATTTGGTAGACGGAGACTAAAAGAAGCTCGTCGTATATATATATATATATATATACATATATATATATATATATATATATATATATATATATATATATATATATATATAATGTATATATATATATATAAATATGTATATATTTGTGCATGTGTGTGTGTGTGTGTGTGTGTGTGTGTGTGTGTGTGTGTGTGTGTGTGTGTGTGTGTGTGTGTGTGTGTGTGTGTGTGTGTGTGTGTGTGTGTGTGTGTGTGTGTGTTGTCCTACCCATCGCTTGACAATCGATCTTGTTTTGTTTACGTCCCCATAACATTAGCGGTTCGGCAAAAGACCCCGATTGAATAAGTCCTGAGGAGATTTCTTCAACTAAAGGCGCTGCTTCAGCATGGCCGCAGTCAGGTGGCTGAAACGAATAAAAGAACATATATATATATATATATATGTGTGTGTGTGTACATTCTTTTATTCTTTTATTCTTTTATTTGTCTCAATCATTTGACTGCGGCCAAGCTGGAGCACCGCCTTTAGTCGAACAAATCGACCCCAAAACTTAGCGGTATTTCGTCTGTCGTTACATTTTTGATGTGTATGATGTGATTCATGGCACATCATACTTATCAAAAATGTAACTGCATATGTGTGTGTACATAAAAGACAGTGAGAGCGTCTGTGTCTGTTTATACGTTTGTGTGTATCCGTGTGCGTGTGTGTGTGTGTGTGTGGAAAAAGTGATAGCTATTCAAGGGTGCAAATGCTTCTTAACCGTAATGAGTACTTTATTCATTGTTTGCGCACACAAAACAAAAAACAAGGCGGTGGGGTAATCAAAGCCCACAAGGCTGATTTCCAGTGTTCTTTGGCGTAAAATATTCCCCACTGGATGGGACACCGGTCTGTCACTCATTTTTGCCAGCCGAGTGAACTGAAGCAACGTGAAATGATGTGTTTTGCTCAAGACATAACGCATTGCCCGGGCCAGGAATTGAAGCAACAATGTAATGATCATGAGTGTTATACCCCAATCACTAAGCAACGTACCTCCACGTCTGTTCTTACACTCATAATGAATGAGATTATGTTGATGAGTCATGATGGTGGTGATGAGGATTGTGATCATGATCGTGATCACACAAACCACATATGCTTCTCTTTGACACACAAACCTTTCATCCCTCCTCTCTCCCTTTCTACCCCTACATACATATTATGTCGATGGATTAAAATCCTAGTTGTGTCCTCTTAAAGCACATTTGCTTATTTCACCATCCCAAATGCGTCTGTAGATGTTATGTTTGAATGAGATATGCATAAGAGTTGAAAATACTGGAAACTATTTTTGGGGGATAATATCAAAACAGGAGATCGGAAAAGATTTTAGTATTCACCATCACATGTGTTTCATTTGCTAATAGAAGTTACAAAACTGCACATGTAGAAAACATATAAGATATCTCTAAATGGAAATTCTCCAGAAAGAGCATCAAATAATACATTATTAATTGATTCTCTACCTGAAGAATTTCTAATAGGAAATTTCTTACATGTTTAGCTTAAATGTAGAATTTTGTAACTGCTTTTAGCAAATGAAACATGTAATGGTGAATAAATAATACCAAAATATTTTCCTATATATGACATATATTCTGCTTCTCTTCCATACATGTTTTTTCCCCTTGCAGCTGTGGACAAACGGATCGTTAATGCCATCAGCTTCATCGGTTTGGAATAACCTACGAAAACATCCATGTGCTTAACCAACAGAAAATATCAAGATGAAGGGATAGTACGCAAAAAGAACCTGTTGTATATCTGAATGGATTAGGAGACGGTACTTGAATTGTTGAGTTGTTTATCGTAAAGCCGGAAGTACATTGATTTGATGACGCCATGATGAACTACATTACACGATGCTGAAGAAGTGGCAGAATGCGTTTTACTATTGAGAACTGTATCATGTTTAAGCTCCAACTTCGCATGAGTTCCTATTGGAGTTTTTTCAAGACCTCCGGTCTTCACTTCATTCACGGTTGCTTGAATTGGTTAATCAAAAGTGCTAGTGTGAGATACTACGTATAAAGAAGGGCTGGGCTCACCTACCCTCTCCTCTTTATTAGTGACTCAAAAGTTGGATGTTGTGAATGGTCTCCTGATTGAGTGTCTTTTTGGTGATGCTGCGTAGCTTATCAAGGATGTTAATGTATCATTTTGATTGGAGAAATGCAAGTAGGTGCGGGGCGAGCTGTTGACTCGAAACACTTAAGTGCACGAGTTAATACAGGAGGTAAGTAAAGTGTTGCAGGGATACTTTCAGCGATACGAGAGTTAAACATTGAGTGCTTGAAAACTATGCGAACGTAAATGATATGTTGCTGTTAATTATTACCGTAAAAATATGTAGCAAGGTCTATTGTATACCGCAACAAGAAAATTCTACTTGGAATTCGAAATGTAAAAACTAAACCTAATGCATTAGAAACAAGGAGGGAACTATATCGTTAACAACCATAAAATCATGCGTTTACACGGCTAATACGTATGTAAACTGGAAGCCCATTATATAAAATATATATCTCTTGTCTAAATAAACCAATCCTACCTGAACGGCACAACAAAATCATTCACGACATAAGAACAAGCAACTACCTTGAGATATATTGAATGAATATCAACAAGTCTAGTATACTAATAACAAATAATACTTTTTTCTGATGTATTTTCTGAAACAAGGTACCACATTTTAACACTAAATCAGGTAAAATATGTTGAGCGGCACAATAACGTGGCAAGATTTATGTGCAGACACAGGACCAACGTATTTCAGTTGCGTAACAAAATGGCTCGGGGATAACCATTTGAGACTCTACATATCTTTGGAAATTTAACAGACCATCAAATAATATATATATGTGAAATCATCTGTAACAAAATTGACAATAATTCATTTACTATTGGCATACTGATATTAAACTATAAGGCGGCGAGTTGGGAGAATCGTTAGCACGCTGGGCAAAATACATAGCGGCATCTCATCCGCCTTTATGTTCTGAGTTCAAATTACGACGATTTTGACATTCATTCTCTAAGGGTCGACAAAATAGGTACCAGTTAAGCACTGAGGTCAATGTAATCGACTTACCACTCTGTTGCGCTTGTGCCGAAATTTGAAACCAATATAAATAACTATAGTGTTTCCCAGAAGAAAGCGGCAAATCTAGTGAGTTATGCCTACTAAGCAGTTGAATTATGGTAGTTAAGGAATATGCCTCTTATCCTATTTGTAATTGGTAAAACTAAAGTGATACAAAGCCGTTTTTGTAAGGAGACAGATATTACTAATAGTTCGTAAGGAAAACAGATATTACCAATATTCGAGAAAATAGTATATTATTAGGATCCGTACAATAATTATAGGATATTTCTCAATATTGTACATCGTTATCAGAGGGCAATTATGCATTCTCTCTGACATCGATCTTTTCCTTGTTTTAAAAAACGAAATTGAAAGATGATAATGACGATTATTATTATTATTATTATTATTATTATTATTATTATTATTATTATTATTATTATTATTATTATTATTGTGTGAGAGAGCAGCGAATGCCATCAAAGTGACACTGGGGTACAAATATACGAAGCCCAATATACCCATCACAACTACAAGTCTGATAAGGGCACACCAGGCACATGCATCACGACCATATGCGCGCGACATGGTGATCTCATATCAGGATAAACTGCACAAGAACTTGAAAGTGGGACCCAGTTACAATTTTATTCAGATTGAGTAGCACATCCTGCTCAAAAGGTTCATGGATAAGGTTTGTTTAAGAATGTTGAACGAAACACGTATGTTTCCAGAGATGAATTATCCAAGCCACTAAAAACTCCTCTCGATACGCTCCCCACTACTTCTGCTCATGATCAGAGATGCACATGTCGTCAGCCATGACTGGACGTGCTCAAATGGTTAAGGCCAAGCAACTGACTAGCAAATCTATGGTATTGAGCAGAATATTTGCTGTAGCCTATCTTTTATACTAAGACAAAATGTATATGTACATGATAAGATTTCCAATCAGTTAAGATCAGAAAACATGAGAGCCAGTGACTGGTACGGCATCAGATTATTATTATTATTATTATTATTATAATTATTATTATTATTATATTATTATTATTATTATTGCCATGACAATGTGGCAAGAATGATCCATTGGGAACTCTGTGGAAATCACGGCCTACAAAGAGCAAATACGTGGTATGAGAAAACCCCAGAAGGGGGTCACCGAGGATGAGAATTGCAAAATCCTGTGGGATGTAATGATTCAGTGCGATCCTATGACCAGACATCGGAGACCGGACGTTGTTGTGCTGAACAAAAACGAAAGAACATGTATGACAATCGACATAGCATGCCCTGGTGACAACAGGATCAATGCGGAAGAAGTATAAATAAAACAACTATGACGATTTGAAGTGAAAATACGAAGTTTGGGATCACGGAGGAGAGTCGACGGGATAACAATAGTGATTGGTGCACTTGGAAGTATCAGCACTCAACTACCAACATGATTGAAAAAAGATTGGTGCAAGTTTCAAGGTAGAACATCTGCAAAAATCGGCATTGCTTAGAACTGCAAGAATTCTTTGCAGTCTTCTTAAAACATGAACAGTAAACAAGAGTCATCTTAGTTCACAGGCTGCGGACGGCTGACACTTTCTATCATACCCAGCAAAATAAGGAGTGAGTTTTCATATAACTATAATAATAATAATAATAATAATAATAATAATAATAATAATAATAATAATAATAATAATAAGAAGAAGAAGAAGAAGAAGAAGAAGAAGAAGAAGAAGAAGAAGAAGAAGAAGAGGAGGAAGAAAAAGAAGAAGTGGAAGAAAAAGAAGAAGTGGGAAACTGGGAAACAAACAGAAAGGCAACACACACAGACGCACACACACATATGAATACTGAGAGATAGGCGGGATGGGAAATGAATCGAGGTCTCATTCATTCTTTTGTTGTCATATTATTATATATATATATATATATATATATATATATATATATATATATATATATATGTATATGCACACATATATATTTATTACACTCGTATATATGTATATATATGAAATTATGTACGTATATTTATATAAACACAAATATCTAGATATGTATCAGTTTAAATCTAATCATATATGTACTTTCATGTACATTCATACTTTCATAAGCATAGATGCTTACGGTGTATATGCATAAATATGAACATGTATATATATATATATATATATATATATATATATATATATATATAGTGGGGTAGCCAAAAGAAAGCAGAACTTTGCAACAATATTTTATACACTTAGTTTACATGTTTGCACTTTTATCGTTTTCAAAGTATCCTCCATTTGAAACATTGCATCCGTCCAGATGTGTTTTCAATTGCTTGAAGCAGTACTGGAGCGCTTGCGAAATAATGCCTTTGAACGCCTTCGTTGGTACTTTTCTCCGCCTCGTCCACATCATAAAATTCCGTAGTACCAGCTTTCGTCACCAGAGATGACCTTCGAAAAAAAGTCCACATCAATTTCGAACTGCCCTTTCAGATCACGACACGCATTCAGTCGTGACGGCTTTTGATCTTCCGTGAGGTACAGATTTTGCTGCAACTCTTTTCGTACGCAAATTCCTCGCTCAGAATTCGTTGGCAAGAGCTCCAGAACACGCCAGCCATCTCAACAACTTCGCGAACTTTCATGGTGTTTCCATTCGTTGGGGAGTTCGACGGTCGTCTTAAGTGAGGTTGGTCTTCAAGTAGCAAGTGGCCATTCCTAAAGAATAAAAGCCTCTCGTAGACTCGTGTTTTGCTCATGACAGAGTCCTTGTAAGCTGTTTGAAGCTTTACAACTGTTTCAGTCGTTGTTTTCCCGAGCAAAAAGCAGAATTTCTCGGATGTACGCTGTTCCGCCGTTTTAGCCATCGCAAAAATCAACGAGGAAGCATCGGAAAACAAAGACGTACTGCATAGCAATACAACCTCATCAGACGCCACCGGTCGGCATTCTGATTCCTGACGTTTGCATCAAGAGGCTTCTAGCGGCGAAAATCTGAAGTACAGCGGGTTTGTCTCACAAAGAACGTTTCTGGTTACTTTTGGGTATCCTTCGTGTGTGTGTGTGTGTGTATATATATATACATATATATATATAGTTTTAGGGAATTGGATTTTGTCCCTAATATTATTATTATATATATATATATATATATATATATATTGATAGAAAAGACAACAAAAGAAAGAAGGAGACCTCGATATTATATAGAGGAATTTATCTGTAAAAATATGTGACAATTATTCGGTAGCCATGATAGAACTCCGAGTTTCAGATGCCGAATAATTGTCACATTTTTACAGTTATATATATATATATATATATATATATATATATATATATATATATATATATATATATATACATATATGTATGTATGTATGTATGTATGTATGTATATATATATTTGTGTGTGTGTATATATATGTTTATATTGATATTTATACAGATACACACACACATGTATATATATACAAACTAGCATACATGCATACATACTTTTAGACTTCTTACAACCAGCTATGTTAATTATTCAGATGTTGTCATATTCTTGAGTTTACTTTCTGTTAAGTTTCTAATTATGTATACACAGGTGAATGAGTTTCATTTTAATTATTGAACGTTCATATATTTCGTTTTGCTGTTTTATTTGTACTTTTTCCTTCGATATTTTCTCGCTAAAATGTCCGACAGATGGGCATCATATATTATCTTTACTAATGAATAATTTAATAAATAATTTTCACTCACATATGTTTTCACATAACTTTGCTGATAAACAAACTTGTAAGAGCTATATGTTTTATACAAACATATAAGTTCGAATGTCTTGGTTCATTTACACACACACACACACACACACACACACACACACACACACACACACACACACACACACACACACACACACACATGGTCTAGTGGTTAGTGGACAGCGGTTTCAATTCTAGACTGGGTGATGCGTTGTATTTTTGAGCAAAGCACTTCATTTCACGTTGCTTCTGCGAACACTTTCATACCTGAGGCGTGCTACACTGAGCACCTGGCCAGGTAACGTTAATTTGATGGTGGGAATGGTCTAATGTGCGGCACATACATTTGATCACTATAAGCTAATCACTTGTGCAGGTTGTTCGGGACCTGAACGCTCTTACATCGTCTCCGACAAGAGAGTCTACCACATATTATTATTATTATTATTATTATTATTATTATTATTATTATTATTATTATTATTATTATTATTATTATTATTATTATCATTATATATATGTATATATATATATATATATATATATATATAATCTCTGAGCGAGATATATACGGTCGCAGTACGGAATCGTAACATATACAGGACAGTGCTACTGATGTTTACAGCTCCAGGAAGACATCTCCTCCAGCTGGCTAACGACACACATTCTGTGTCCGAGGCGAGCTGGCAGAAACGTTAGGACGCCGGGCGAAGTGTTTAGCGGTATTTCGTCTGCCGTTACGTTCTGAGTTCAAATTCCGCCGAAGTCGATTTTGTCTTTTATCCTTTCGAGGACGATAAATTAAGTACCAGTTACGCACTGGAGTCGATGTAATCGACTTAATCCCTTTGCCTGTCCTTGGTTGTCCCCTGTATGTTTAGCCCCTTGTGGACAATAAAGAAATAACATATTCGGTGTCCGATTAGTATTTGCGAGGAGAGGTCATCGCTCCCATCTCTAGCCTTACGTGATGCACACGGACTCGAGTTTAGGGAGGTTACCTGTCCTCACCGTGTGTTAATCACCAGCTAGTGATGGAAGCTCATTCCACTCGCAAATTACTGTATATTTTTCTAGCAACTCACTGTCGCTGATCTCGTAGAAGGGAGAGAATGTTATATTAAATCTCCGAGCGAGATATAAACAGTAGCAACATTCTCCTGTATAGGACACCACGCTTAGTTGGCAAATGTATATTACGGTTCCATACTGCTACTGTTTAGATATCGCTCAGGGATTTAATATAACATTCTCTCCCTTCTACGAGATGAGCAACAGTGAGTTGCTAGAAAAATATACAGTAATTTGCGAGTGGAATGAGCTTCCATCACTAGCTGGTGATTAACACTCGTTGAAGACGGGTAACTACCCAGAAACTCGAGTCCGTGTGTATCTTGTAAGGGTAGAGATGCGAGCGATGACCTACCCTCGCAAATACTAATCGAACACATAATGTGCGTCGTTAGCCAGCTGGAGATGTCTTCCTGGGGCTATAAACATCAGTAACACAGTCCTGTATAGGGCACCAGGCTTAGTTGGCAAATATATGTTACAGTATATATATATATATATATATATATATATATATAGATAGATAGATAGATATATGTGTGTGTGTTTTATATATGTATGTACACACACACATATATATATACATACATCATATCTATTTTATATATATTATATACATAAATGCATCCATCCACACATATACACATACACACAAACGCACACACACTCACACACACGCATATGACAAGCTTCTTTCAGCTCCCATCTTCCAAATCCACTTCACATGGCTTCGGTATGCCCGAGGTTATAGTACAAGACACTTACCCAAGGTGCCGCTCAGAGGGTTTGAACCGGGAGCCATGTGACTGTGTGTAACTTTGTAAGAAAGTATGTACATGTTTGTAGTGCGAATATTCAACATACTTTGGAATGCAACTATCCAGGATAAAAATTGAATAACGAATCCAATGGCATTCTGTATTTGTACATTACTGGTTAAATATTTTATCGAATAGGCCGCACGTTGTTAGTATCCTGTTATTTCCAAATGTGGTAACGCAGTCATGAATGAAATGACAGATCTTTTGTGGATTTATAATTCTTTGTAAAATATTAAATGGTTACTTACAAATACAACACAGATATTATTATTTGCTATTTTAATCTCAGCGCATTGTCTGTGGTTACTTCTGTCTCTATTAAGCACCAACTCTGATCTTTTATCAAATGCAATACAACTTTCTCCATTGTATCCTAATTTCTTTAAAGACTGCAGTGTGTGATTTGTATGGGATTTGACTGTTAATTTTAGCACACTGGTCAATCGAGTAGAAGCTTTTCCATTTGTTGCAGTAATATATATTTGTGAAAGCATATTTGTCCGTGTGTATGTGTGTGCGCATGTGTGTGTGAATGCATATATATAATTTTTTACATAGCTCCTTAAATATATTCCGTGTAGAAAAAGTATTACATCTTAAAAAACAAGCATACATGCACATAAACACACACACGCACACACACATACACATAAACACATACACACGTACACGTATATATATATATATATATATATATATATATATATATATACTCTTTTACTTGCTTCAATCATTTGACTGTGGCCATGCAGGAGCACCGCCTTTAGTCGAGCACATCGACCCCAGGACTTATTCTTTGTAAGCCTAGTACATAATCTATCGGTCTCTTTTGCCGAACCGCTAAGTTGCGGGGACGTAGACATACCAGCATCGGTTGTCAAGCGATGGTGGGGGACAAACACAGACACACAAACATATACACACGCACATATATATGTTTATCTATAATATAAATTGAACATGGGCGACCGTTGTATTATTTCTTGTCTCGAGGTTCACGGCCAAACGGCTGGGTGGATTCGCGTGAAAAAGGACACACATGTGGAGACGGGTGCGTAGATTGGAAAACACTTTGCATCTTTTCCTAGTCCCCATAGTTACCGAAAAAATCGATTAAAACAACCTGCGTGCATACATGTATGTGAGTGTGTCACTGAAGCCATTCATACATACATACATACATACATACATACATGCATACATAAAATACATACATAATTACTCTCTCTATCTCTCTCTCTCAGTTTTTCTCTGTCAATCACTCACACATTCAATCACTACAAAAACTGAATGGAAAATTTCAGTTATCTTTCTCTCTTTCTTTCTGCAAAACTCCTGCCAAATACACCCACACACGTCCATTTCATATTTCTTTCACTTGCTCTATAATTATACACACGTCCAGTACAATAGCTCTCACATACATTTTCGTCTTCAACAGGTATGTATATATTCTATAATATAAATTGTTTTCCTATAAGAGTATAACAATTACTTATTCCATATTTTTTCACTTAGTTTTTATCTTCACTTTTGGGGCTACCCACAAAGTGCCACTCTCGGAACTTTCCAGGATGTGCCACCCTCGGAACTTTCGAGGATGTTCCACCCTCGGAACTTTCCAGGGAGTGCCACCTTAGGAACTTACCACTATGTGCGACCTAAAGTGCCACCTAAAGTGCCACCTGAAGTGCCAACTGAAGTGCCATCCTCGGAACTTTCCAGGAAGTGCCACACTCGGAACTTTCCAGGATGTGGCACACTTAAGATGTGTCATGGGGATCCCCATAAAGTGCTACCCTCGGAACTTTCCAGGAAGTGCCACCTTATGAACTTTCCAGGATGTGCCATCCTTACGATGTGCCATCCTTACGATGTGCCATGGGGCTCCGCATAAAGTGCCACCCTCGGAAATTTCCAGGGAGTGCCACCCTCGGAACTTTCCAGGATGTTCCACCCTCAGGATGTGCCATTGGGCTCCATTCCAAGTGCCACCCTTTCGTATACATTCGTTGCTTTCTTCCAAGGAATCTAGTGCTCTTAGCTTAGTTTTTCCTTGGGGCTGGCCAGATTAGAGCAATCTTGAGTATAATCAGCCGAAATTGCAAAGATAATCTGGAACTCGACTGAGGAAAGAAAACTCTGAATGACCATCCTTGTTTTCTTTATACCGTCTGTCTGGATGTTTTGTTGTCCGTTTTTTGTATCATCTAACTGCCTGGATGCTTTGCGTTCTTGTCCCATTTTTGTAATTTTACATATATATCATGGAGAGTTCCGAGGGGTGGGGTGGCGAATTATTTCCTGAAAAGTTCCAAGGGAAGGGAAGAAAGGGGATGAGATTACTTCCTGGAAAGTTCCGAGAAGGGGGAGGAACTATTCCCTGGAAACGTTCCGAGGGAGGAGGAATTACTTTCTGGAAAGGTCCGAGTAGGGGGAGGAAGTGGAGGAATTACTTCCTGGAAAGTTCCGGAGGGGAGGAATTACTTCCTGCAAAGTTCTGAGGAGGGGCGCACATCATGCTGCTGCGGAATTAGGATGCTCCAATAATGTGTAACGGCACGTGCATGATAATCAAAATTTATACTCCCGAGTTTTGAAAGCAACCATCTTGAATGGACCGGCCGCTGGTCAAGATGTTCTTACTACTCCAATGTCCCTCCCTACCTCCGATACGATCTACAAATTTAAGCGGCTTCAATTTCCTGTCAAACTCTCATTTGCAATGGCAATAAATAAGGCACAGGGTCAATCACTGCAAATGGTTGGTTTAAATCTCACAGAGGAAGTGTTCTCCCACAGTCAACATTACGTTGGATGCTCTCGTGTTGGCAGGCCACAAGTCTATATATTTGTGCATCAGAAGGGAAAACGAGAAACCTTGTCGACAAAGAAGCGCTCCACTGAAAAGACGGCATTTCTTCACATCTTCCAAATCATCCAGTCATCTGCCACTTCAAAAGCTTTGTACTTGCCGTGCCAGCCAACGTAAGTCAATGACCCACAACTTCACTCATTCACTCTATCTTTCTTTCTCACCCTCTTTCTCTCTCACGTACACACACACACACACACACATGCACGTCTATTTTATATATCTTTCAATTTCTGCTCTCTGCAAATAAAAATTTTTCCCACCCCCACCATGGACAATAACCCTCCAACGACAATTACCCCTAAGGACAACAGATGATGATTTCAAATACGATTTCTGGTATTTGCTTTTCTTTCTTTGTAAACGTTGTACATTCAAAGACTGTTACTTAAACATTTAGTGATTTGCACATTCAGTGAGGTGAACTGATAATAGGTAAAATATAAATGTAAAAATGAGCAGTTTTCGAAAGAGTTGCTTATAAATATTCCCTGTTCATATATATATTTGAGTAAATTATTCGCAAATTAAGCTATCCAGTGTATATGATTTCTGTTCTCTCTGATATCAAACAATGTTCCACCAGAATTTCTTTATGCGCAGAATATGAAGTGGTCTCAGTATGCGTGTGTTCATTCAACAAGAATTAAGTAAAAGCTGACCATGACGGTCGAGCAACAAAACTGAAGCTTTCTCGATGCTTTGTTGAATCTCAGAATTACTCACTGTTTTATTTTTGTTTTGAGAGAATAAAGTAGTGTTCTTGATATCTGCCGTGACAAATTTCTGATTACTTTGGCTGCAAACAAGCAAATTCATTCTCCTTAAATGTTTCTGTAAAATAAATGCATATCGCACATCTTACCTCGTAAAACTTAAAAATTAAAAAATAGGTGCTCGTTTTTTGACAAGAAACATCACATTAATTTCAAGTAATCTAATTACTTGCTAATAAACTCATGCATATCTGACCATGCGACATTAAATATCACATAAGAAAAAAATCAGCATCTACATATTTATCGACTAGCATTTTCAAATTTATAATTTTGGATATCATGCTGATGAATGGAACGAATTATTATATTCTAATCACGAAACGTCGTACATGATTAACTAACGGCAAGTTTGTTTTCGTTTATTTTCTCTTCCGTTTTGTTAATTGTGGGTCATAAATATCGCCATGCGTTGGAGAAAAAATTGTAGTTAGAATTAGTAGTTTTTTAACTGCTATTTCTAAATTTTCAGTATGTTGGTGAAGCAACTCCTGCTGATCCCTATATGTTTACATCAATATATATATATATATATATATATATATATATATATATATATATATATACACGCGCACGCGTGTCATGCACATACATACAGAGGCACGTTTATTGTATATATTTGTGTATGCTAATGTTTATGTATACGCATATAAAGCCGCCATGTAAAGAAAGAGAATGCTCACTGAAAATTTTCCGAAAGAATGAAAATACGCTCTGTATAAATTATTCAAATGAAACTAACTGAGAATCAAACATCACCATAGTTTAATACACGGCTTCCAAATGTTTACAAGAGTTTCTATCTGAACCAGTAACTACAGGAACAACATCAAAAACAAAAATCCAAAGCGATAATAGCAATAACAATAAATAGTTTAACAGATGGGTGGGTATTATAGTTTCTATTACGTCATAATGCATAGATAAAAGCTGGCAAAAAATGCTATTGTTTAAACAGGGATAGGAAATGGTGGACAACCTAGAGGTTTTTTATTTTATAAATTCATCTATTAGGTTTCGTGTGTAAGAATTTTAAGAGAATTTAATTCGAAAGGCAAGAAATCTTAATGGGACTGAAATTGAAAGTAAAAGGAAAATAACGAAATAAATAAATATATCAATAAAAAAAGCAACAGACACTATTCCTAAAAGTCGCTAAAAGTTGTGATAAATATAAGATATTACACAAAGAAAAAAGTATTTGACGTTCCCTGAAGTGGCGGAAATTTCTGCTAAAATACACAACAAAACAAACATTCACTTCGTCCACATAGCTTTATACACATTACCTTTTTGATTTGAAAAATAGTTTTCTAAAATGTATAACTCTTTTGATAAAAGTTTTCTCAGTATACATATATATATATATATATATATATATATATATATATATATGCATGTATGTATGCGTGTATGTATGATGTATGAATGCGTATGTGTGCATATGTGTGCGTATATATATATATATATATATATATATATATATATATATATATATACGTAATACATATGTGTGGTGCGTGCGTGTGTATGTGTGTGTGTTCATTACATTTATTTATTTATGTGGATGAGTTAAGAATCAAATCATTTTTCCTAATACTTTTTGTCAGTTATTGAAAAATATATCTAAATATACTCACAAAGACTTTCGACAACATTTGAAAAGAAAATACATTTATCTTCTTCTTCTTCTTCTTCTTCTGATTATTATTATTATTATTATTATTATTATTATTATTATTATTATTATTATTATTATTATTATTATTATTATTACTACTATTACTACTTTCTATTTCTCTCTTCCATCCTTTTTTTTTTTTCATCATTTGCAATATCTGTAATAGTTTCATGGCTTTCAGCAAAATCACTTATCTTTTATTAGTAAAATTAAAATTTGAAAAATGTTCTTAAATCTATGCAGTTTACTAAATCTTTATTTTAGTATCTTACTGTATGTGTACTTTAGCTCTACTATATGTTCTAAGAATATCTGTGGGGGGTTACTTCAAAGATATGTGACTACACACACACACACACACACACACACACACACGCACGCACACACACACACACACGTACTCACCACATACACACATGTATGTACGTATGTATGCGTACACACAAAACAGCAGATGAAAGTACGCGTATCCGCTTGTTCATCTATATGTTTATCTGTGTATGCGCACTCATATGTATGTCGGTTTGTGTATATGTACACATATGTGTGTGTGTGTATATATATCTATGCATATATATATGTATATGTATATGTGTATACATATGTGTGTGTATATATGTATATATATATATATATATATATATATATATATATATATATATATATATATATATATATATATATATATAATATTGTATAATAATGGTTGTATGTATATAACCAGACTACAGGTATCTGATAGCATTGATGCATCTGTATATTCTCATTTTATTCATGTTGTTATCTTGTTTTGTCTAATTCTCTTTGTTTATATATGCATTTCTTATTTTCGTTTGTTTCTTTAGCCAACCAATCTAAAGAATCATGAATGCATTTTGTATTTTAAGATCATTGTCATCAGAGAGAATATCCTCTTATGTTGTATGTTTTATATGAAGTTCTCTTGTGGAAATGCCATGTCTTAGACCAAGCGATCTTGGTCTACACACACATACACACAGACACACGCACGCATACATTTAGATAGATAGATAGATAGTTAGATAGATAGATAGATAGATAGATAGACAGATATGGACATAGTCATGGCTGTGTGGTAAGAACTTTGCGTCTCAACCATACGGTTGTGGGCTCAATCACATGAAGGGCGTCTAGAGTAAGTGCATTCTGCTACAGCTTCAGGCCGACCAAAGCCCTGTGTATGGATTTGTTAGACAGAAAGTGAAAGAAGCCCGTCGCATGCATATGTCTAAATGCGTGTTTCTTGACAACTGGTGTTAGTTTATTTATGTCACCTTAACTAAGCGGTTCTACACTACAGACCGACAATACAATATCAGGCTTTAAGAAATTATTACCGAGGTAGAGTTGTTTGTCTAAAATCCTTCAAGGAGGTGCTCCAGCATTGTCCCTGTCTAATGACTGAAACAAGTAAACGATAAAAGACATACACACACACACACGTGTTATATATGTGTGTGTGTGTATGTGTGTGTGTGTGTCGTGTGTGTATGTATACGTTTATAAATATAAGTGTATATATATATATATATATATCTATATATATATATATATATATATATATATATATATATATATATATATATATATATATATATATATATATATATATATATATATATATATATAGGAAAATGAAAAAAAGCCAGAATGCTGAACTGGGAGCATAATTTAATAAAGATTTTTTCTAACCGGTTTTCATTGCGTTGAAGCAAATTATCAAGAAGAAGGAGAATGAAAATGTTTTTTTTACAAAGAAGTACAAAAAAGTACAAAATGAAGAAAATAATATATAAAACAATAATATATAAAATAAATAAATATACCCATACATTATATTGTCTTTGAGCTTTTGTAGTTCAATAGTAGTTCATGTATAAATTGGTAGGAAAAATAAGGATGCATGAGAGTTGAGAGTTTTGTTAGGTAAAACTCTCAACTCTCATGCATCCTTATTTTCATGCATCCAGTTCAGCATTCTGGCTTTTTTTCATTTTCCTATTATTTCTCCACGTGCGGTTAACACAACCCCACTATTTACTGACTTATATATATATATATATATATATATATATATATATATTTTTTTTTTTAATATATTTATATATATATATGTATGTATATGGATTTATATATTAGGTTGTCAGTTAAACTTGTTCTTTCTTTCCAACGGTATTTGAATTAATACGAAAAGATATTTTTATCATGGTGTTTTATGGAACTTTTCTAGCTCGATTCTTACTCTGCGACGTTTAGTTACCGCGTTTGAAATTGCAAAAAGTTTGACTTCTATTTCGACGTATTTTTGACAACTTCTCTTCGCTTTCATTCAAGATTTCAAAGATATTCGAAACCCTTTTGAGATATTTGTTCTGTGATTTATTATTATTATTATTATTATTATTATTATTATTATTATTATTATTATTATTATTATTATCATTATCATTATTATTATCATTATTATTATTATTATTAAGGCGGTGAGCTGGCAGAATCTTTAGCACGTTGGATGGAATGCTTAGAGGTATTTAGTCCGTCGCTACGTTCTGAGTTCAAATTCCGCCGAGGTCGATTTTGCCTTTCATCCTTTCGAAGTCCATAAAATAAGTACAATTTGAGTACTGGGACCAGTACTCAACTGATCGACTGGCCCTCTCCCACCAAATTTCAGGCCTTGTGCCTATAGTAGAAAAGATTATTATTATTATTATTATTATTATTATTATTATTATTATTATTATTACGGAAGGGGGTAAACCAGGCAAAATGCTTAACGACATTTCGTCCGTTTTCACATTCTTAGTTTACATTCTACTGCGAGTGACAGAATCATTAGCATACCGGACGGAATGCTTAGCGGTATTTCGCCTGCCTTTACATTCTGAGTTCAAATTCCACCAAAGTCGGCTTTGCCTTTGAACCTTTCGGGGTTGATAAATTGAATTAAGTGTGCTGCATCTGTAATAGAGTGCGTGAAGCCATTGCCCCTATCACGAACGAATGCCCTGGACTTGCCCAAAACCCCTAGAAATTGTGGCGACACGATCAGGGAGCAAAAGTGCCACAGTGGAACTGTGTGAAGAGTAGGGGCTAGAGAGAGGCAAGACGTTGTATGAGCACAAACAGCAGAGAGTGACAGAGTCGGAGACGACCGAAATCCTCTGGGATTTCCCAATCCAAACAGATCAGGTGCTAGAGCATAACGGATCAGACCTAGTGGTGGTGGACAAGATGCACCACATATATTATATAGTTGATGTTGCATGCCCCTTTCACCCTCTAATAGTCAATAAAGAAGGTGAAAAGATAGATAAATACAAATCTCTGAAGTACGAAATAGCCTGGCTATGGCAAATGAAGAAGGTGAAGATAGTGCCAATTATTGCTGGATCCTTGGGGACAGTATCAGAAGGCATCAAGGGGAATATAAAGGAAATTGGAAGAGGGCCCAGTAGAACTGCTACAAAAGTTTTGCCTCCTTGGCACAACCAGATTAATCAGAAAAGTATTAAATAACTGAAAAGAATGGAAAGCATGGCACTGTAGTTTGCGGGTAACAAGTCCGCTACGTATGTAAAACTTCAGGATCTCCAACAAAACCTGTGATAAAGAGATACTACTAAAAATAATAATAATACAGAAACACTAATACAACCCAGCAGGAAAACTGAAAAATAACTCTCAAAGACTGGAAAATTTACAATTTCCTGTGAGTATTTTCAATTTCTCTCAAAATAATTGAAGATCCTTACATATCGACAGTTTTCGAACACACAAACAATCAGCTTTAAAAAATTTAATATCTAGAATTTCTTTGAATACCTTTCCTTTCTGCCTGAGTATTCGAAAATGTAAACATCCTCTTTATACTAAGAACGCTATAGTTTTATCCGTTCGGACATATAAATTTAAAACTTTAACATCTAAACTTTTCTGTGATAATTTTACCATCCTTTTCTTTCGTTTCCTTCCTCCCCGAGTATTTGAAAATGTAAACATACATTTTTATTGTAGAAACACTACATCCTTCTCTCATCGGACATACAAACGAACATCTCAAAAAATTTAGAAAGTTTAATATCGACAATTTTGTGTGAAAATTTTACCTTTCTTTTTTTCCTTGACTACCCGAAAATGTAAACAGGCTAAGTCGACTTCAGCGCAATTTCAACTCAGACCGCAGCGGCAGATGAAATACTGCTAAGCATTTCGCCCGGGGTGCAAACGATTCTGTCATCTCGCTGCCCTAATCATAACAACAACAACAACAACAACAATAATAATAATCCTTTCTATTATAGGCATAAGGCTGGAAAGTTAGAGGAGGGTGGTAGTCGATTACATCGACCTCAATATTCGACTGATATTTTTTTTTATCGTGATCGAAAGGATGAGAAGCAAGGTCGACCTTGGCAGAATTTGAGCCCAGAACGCAAAGACGGGCGAAATACTGCTAAGCATTTCGGTCAAAGCTGGTAGAATCGTTAGCTCTCCAAGTAATATGCTTAGTGTATTTATGTTCTGAGTTCAAATTCCGCCGCCGCCGACTATCCGTTTCATTCTTTTGGAGTCGATAAAGTAAGTACCAGTTGAATGACAGGGTTGATATAATCGACTTAACCCCCCCCCCATAAATTGCTGGCCTTGTACCAAAATTTAAAACCACCACCACCACCAAGACCACCATCCCTACTACTACTACTACTACTACTACTACTGCTGCTGCCACTACTACTACTACTACTGCTACTACTACTACTACTACTACTACTACTGCTGCTGCTACTACTACTACTACTACTACTACTGCTGTTGCTGCTGCTGCTGCTGCTGCTACTACTACTACTACTACTACTACTACTACTACTACTACTATCATTAATCTGGGACTTTTTGAGCGGTATTTCCCCCGGATTATCAGCCCAACTATTCTGGATTCTATTAAGTAGTTATTTATTTTTCTAATTTCTATTTTGATATCCTTGTTTTGTATCCCTATTGTTGTCCTGTCTTCCCACGATAGGTGCAAACCCTACCCGCTTGTGTGTCGCATCTTTTCCTTTAACATCGTCTTCCATGACTTCGGATCTTGTGGCCAAATAAAGAAACCATCATTATTGTCATTATTATTATTATTATTATATTTAAAATTTCTCATGAGCAGACGTCTTTAACAATTCTCATAACAATGTTTTCTTTATAGAAAAAGGAATTTTCTCGATCCTGTTTTTCCTTTGGAATACTAACAAAATGCTTTGAGATAAATTAAAATCCACTTCATTCTGAGGTGGAAGAAAATGTTTGTCTTCGACACTGTTTACATTTCTGTTTTTTTAGTTTGAGTAGCAGCCTGTAGCATTGCTATTCGTGCTTAAGCATGGCCACCTCAATGCTTGCAAAAGGAGGTACTCATCAAAATCTCTTAGTGGTAATAGTGAAAAGAATTTTAAACGACCAACGTTTTTCTCATTGTTATTGTTTTCGAAATCCAGTGCAAAAGTAAGAACGAACGCTATAACTATTGGACAGAGAAGCTAAAACAAACTATTACAGATACATATCAAAATTATTAATTTAAACGTTAAAACAACATATACATCAACTAGACCAACATCTACAGAGTGACTTTTTACTAAATTGCCGGTCATAGAATTATACAGAATATAAGAGAAACCTCAATCAAGGAGAAAGAGAAACAGTAGACAAGGTATGTTACAAGAATGAATGCATCTAAGAAATAGAAAGGAGGATTTGCAAATGTCAAAGAAGGTTCTTAAATATCTACAAAACAAGATTTAGAGGCATTCTATGGAACGGGGCAGGACATATTCAAGCTGATGATGTTGATTATTACAGAAGATTTGACGAGTTAATTAACAAGTCTAGAGCGCTAAAATCTGATACAGCGTTACATCTGGTACAGCATTATATGGGCATGATATAGAGCAAAAGTTAATGCCTCTCACTTCATAAACTCTACAGTAAACCCGCTTACTAGTTTTCTCATGAACAATAAGTAATACAACTGGTATCATTAACTAACTATTTTTATCTACACTCACATCCTAACACGTATAGAATGATTAACATCAATGCAAGAACTTCATATCATTCCTATTTCTATCTAGGTATTTCCAAAAGCTGAGATGTTTTGTCCCAACATATTCACATATGCTTTGTCAGCCCATATACATACCCTTTTCCACTATCCTCAAACTAATTATGTCAAAAGTGCATTACATTTTTGTAACAGGTTCACAGCTTTTTACGTTATATTTTTTTTCTTTCTGCTATAAGTAGATGGCCTGAAATTTTACTTATTTCGTAGATCCTGAAAGGATGAAGGGCAACAATGTCGACGGCGATGGAATTTGAACCCAGAACGTAAAACCGCAAGAAATGTGACTGAGCAATATTGTGTGACATGCTGACGATTCTGTTGATTTTTATGTCAATGCGACATAGCTACATAGTAGATATGTATGTGTGTGTGCGCGCGCTCATAAAGTGTGTGCGTGCGCGCGTGTATGTGTGTATGTGTGTATGTGCGAGCGCGTGTGTGTATGTGTTGTGAGAGTATGTGTGTGCGTGTGTGTGTGCGCGTGTGTGTGTGCATGCGTATGCAAAACTTTAGAGCCATACTAGATTATTCCTGATAACCGTACACAATACATATGTGTCTATCTATCTATCATCTATCTATCTATCTATCTATCCATATATATATATATATATATATATATATAGAGAGAGAGAGAGAGAGAGAGAGAGAGAGACAGAGACAGAGAGTCAGATAGATGAATTAATTTGCAGATAAACGTACGCAGTATATAAATGTATATGTATGTATATATGTATGAATATATGTATATAGAAATATGTGCATGTATGTATGTATGTATGTGTGTATGTATGTATGTATGTATGTAAATATGTATGTATGTATGTATGTATGTATGTGTGTGTTTGTATGTATGTATGTATGTACATATGTATGCAGGTATGTAGATATATATATATATATCCTCACCTGTAACAGTTGACCTATCAATGTTATCAGCGATTAAGAAGTGTGAAATTGCAAAATGATTATAGCCACATCTGAATCATATCAGAGCCGGGGGTAAATAATTTGGAAACTTTTTTTCTCTTTGAACATTCGCCCCAGGAACGTATCAGCTTCACGCTTAAATTGAGTTAGAGAAATGTGTGATAAAGTGCGCGCACGCACACACACACACACACACACACACACACACACACAGAGAAAGAGAGAGAGAGAGAGAGAGAAAGTATACATATACGTACATACATATATATATACATACATATATATATATATATATATATATATATATATATATATATATATATATATATATATATATATATATATATATATATATATATATACACATATATATGTATATAAGCATATAATTACCTGTATTATATATACATACACACACAAACTTACAAATACACGCAAAGACGAGACAGGCATACATATTCATATATTAAAATATATATTATTATTAAACGTCATTAGACAAATCATAGAGAAAATAATTAAAGTGTATTTTATAGTGAATTATTTATATTGTAAAGAAATATGCTTTGCAATCATGTCACTGCTTCGTAGCAATATCTTTTACGAGTAAATGACCTCTTGTTCATCTTAACCTTGGTTGTACAATTTGGTTGATGGAAACTTTGCAGAAACTCTTTGGATGATTTCTCTCATTAACTCAATGGTCCAAAGTTAACACATTGTCTCTCGCTGATTCCTCTTAAATTATATTAACCGTCTGAACGAGTCAAGTAGATGTATCCGCTCAAAATTGTATTACTGTTAACTGCGGTAAGTGATTTCCCCACCACTAGTTTTGGAAAGACCTCTTCTTATGCTGCAAGAAGCAGAAACACTTCATGCGACACATTTTACGAAATCAACTTTTCTGAAAATATCACTTTTATGTTATGGTGAATAATTGACGTTATCACGGGGATGACAATGAAGACTATAAATCCAAGCCATCACTGGAACTGTAAATATTTGTAAAACTTTCCAGAAGATTTTCATTTAAGTATGGGCATGTCTAAATATACAACTATATGTATGAGAATACGTGCATCAAACAAAACATACAAATCTTAAAACGCACTGACTCCAAATACTGCTCACATATACACATGAATGCAAAAAATACCCTGTTCATGTAGAAATTCCAATGAATTGGATATAGGTTAGAGACCGCTCCTTTCTCTATTGGCAAGAAGTTTTGAAATAAAACAGAATAATAACATACATACATACATAAATACTTACAATATGCATGCACACACACACACACACACACACACACACACACAGACACACACACACAGAGACACACACGCACATATATATATATATATATACATACATATATATGTATTATATATATATATACTATATATATATGAAAATATACAAACAGCAACAATTATTCATTATATGTGGGTATATATATGTATAAATATACACAGACATATATATATATATATATATACATATATATATATATATATATATATATATATATATATATATATATATATATAAGCGTATTATATATACATATATATAAGCATATTATACACCTCATATATAATGTAATGTTTACGTATATATACACACATGAATGTATCGGTGTATGAGTATGTGTGTATATGCATACATGGACGGAAGATTTGGAACTTATGTATATTATTACACGTCCCCAATTATCAAAGAGCCACATGATGATTGCACAGTATTTTGTAAATAGGTTTATTCATATTATTTCAATATGGCCCCCATTATTTCAGCACAGCAGATGTTTGCTAAGCCTCTCATGAGAATTAGAGTATATTCGCTTCTTGAAATACCGGTGGCCATATTAAAGGTAAGTTTAGTACTCATATACTTAAGTATGTGTATATACACATATCTAATGTATGCTTACACACGCGCACTCACATGCACATGTGTACATATATACACATACTCACACAATTACATACAGACACACACATGTATGCTTATGCGTATGCATACTCTGTTTTGCTTATTCCTTTGAAGTTAGCACGCAAAAGTTCTGTGAAAATTCCGTCACATTCTGTAATTATTAAGTTATTTACGTACAGATTATAAATATGTATGTATGTATGTATGTATGCATGCATGCATATATATATATATATATATATATATATATATATATATATATATATATATATATATACATGTATCATGTATGTATATGAGTATATATGTTTATTTATGCATGTAAATATTTATGTATGTATAAATATATAGCTATATTGACAAACAGAAAGACGAGACAGACAGAGATATAGACAGAGAGACAGACATATAGACAAATAAATAGGTAAACAGATAGAAGGATAGATAGATAGATAGTTAGATAGATAGATAGATAGATAGATGGATGGATAGATAGATAGAGAGATAAGTAAATGGATAATATACTTAAAGAGAAAGAAGGAAACAGATATTGATAGATATACACACATATATACGTATTAATGTGAGTGTATCTATGTATATAAATGTATAAGTATATCTATATTTAAACCCCTCTCTCTCTCTCTCTCTCTCTCTCTCTCTCTATATATATATATATATATATATATATATATATATATATATATATATATATATATATATATATATATATATATATGATCATACATGCCTACACACATGCATACATATCTACATTCATACATACATAAATACTTGACTAATAATTTCAAAGCACGTAAATATACTTCAAGAAACCTCTAACGGAAACAAAAATGCCCCCCCAAATATTCATATAGGTGATAACACTTGTACGAAAGAGAAATGCAAACAAATGTTAATTGTATCGGTAATTTTTACTTAAAACCAACTTTTACAATGGTTGTCTATTTTAACACATCTGAAATAATATTTAGCAAATAAGGTAAATTCTTTTGGTGGCAGCATTTGGCTTGTGAATTGCAAACTAAATTAACTTTACTTAATAATGTAAAACCGTAGTGGTGAAAATTCTCTGCGGAGAAACAAGTGAGACTGAACACATGACCAAAATATTGTTGAATAGTATACCCCAAGGTAAAAATACCAACTTTGGTCTCTAAAATGAGAACACCAAAATAAAGCAATAGATTAATAATAATAATAATAATAATAATTATTATAATAATAATAATAATAATAATAATAATAATAATAATAATAATAATAATAATAATAATAATAATAATAATAATAATAATAACCTGATGCTGTACCAGTCACTGGCTCTCATGGTTTCTGATCTTAACTGATTGGGAATATTATCATGTATATGTTTTATCTTGCTATAAAAGATGGGCTACGGCAAATATTCTGCCCAATACCATAGATTTGCTTGTCAGTTGTTTGAGCCGAGCCAGTTGAGCATATCTTTTGGTGGATGATATGTGCATCTCTGTTCACGAGCAGTAGTCGATGTGAGGTGGTGGGGGGCATCATAGCTATGTGTTAAAGGGAATTCTTTGGGATCTGAGGATTCACCACTGCAAATATGGGTGTTTCATTCTTCATCCTTAAACAACCCTTATTCAGGATACTCGACCTGAACAAAAATTCCAACTGGACCTCATCTACAAGGTTATGCGCTGTTTATCTTGATATGAGGTCAACACGTCGCACACATAATAATAATAATAATAATAATAATAATAATAATAATAATAATAATAATAATAAATTCATATATCAATACCAAAAGATGACAGCGTTTCTCTAAAAGAAATGGAGAAACTTTCAAAATGCAAAGGCCTGGAAATAGGGGTAGCTCGAATGTGGAGTTTAAAGACAGAAACAATTCCCATCATAGTGGGCGCATTAGGTATGATAAAAGAATATTCAGACAAATACATAGCAAAAACACCAGGACTAACAAATATATATAACATACAGAAAATACCACAACTAGGCACTGCAGACGTCCTACGTAAATCACTTTCAATGCGGTAAAAATAAGAGCATCACAACAAACTTCAGCACATACCCAAGACACACAGAGCTGCGCTCGGTAGTACACTGAAAGCACGTTATAAAAGTAAGACTACTGAATAATAATAATAATGATAATAATGAATGTGAAGATGGTGTTGAAATCCAGCCTGAATGCCAAAAATGTGATTACTGCAATGAATATCTGGGCAGTTGCGGTGGTCAGATATAGTGCGTCCATCCTCAAATGGACTAAGGAGGAAATATCAACAATGGATAGAAGGACGAGAAAGTTGATGATGCTGCATGGGGCGCTACAACCTAAAGCAAACGTAAACAGACTGTATTTGAAAAGAAAGAATGGTGGCAGAGGAGTAATTAGTATAGATCATTGTATAAGGAGTGAAAGGAGAACGCTTGTCGAGTATTTGATAAATAGTGAGGAAGAGCTATTGCAATATGTCGAGAAAGATATGGCTGAAAATTCAGATGAAATGATGGGCAAGGAAGTGTTTAACCCAAGAACTAAAGAGAAGAGAAAAGAAAACCTTCTTGAAATAAGAATGCATGGACAGTTGGAAAGGAATACACAAGAAGTTAAGGACAATACAGCATCGTGGGCATAACTTGAGCGAGATGATTTGAAGCGTACCACAGAAAGCCTGATCATTGCTGCACAAGACCAGGCTCTCGCTACCAATTCAGTGAAGTATAACATCTATAAAACTTCTGACACCCAGAATTTCAGACTCTGTGGAAAGAGTGTGGAAATTGTGACCCACTTGGTAAGTGGATGTGAGAGCCTTGAACAAAAAGAATACAAGCACCGCCACGATAAAATGTGTGTGTATCTTCATTGGCTCTTATGCCATAAATACCAATATGAAGTAACAGAGAACTGGTATGAGCATGTACCAAGTGAAGTTATGCAGGAGGATGGAAAAGTAACGATACTCTGTGATTATGATATTTTCAAACGGATGGTGTAATCGAACACCGTCGGCCGGATATTGTCATATTGAATAAGAGAGACAAATACTGTCAGATCAGTGATGTAGCCATACCAAATGACAGGAATGTTGTGAATAAAGAGGTTGAGAAAACCACCAATTACTCTGAATTGAAAGTGGAAATGGCAAGACTGTATGCAATACGAGAGGGTAATGTCAAAGTGATACCAGTGGTGATCGGAGTGTTGGGCTCAATCTCATTGAAACTTCAAGACTTAAGGCAACTGGAAATCCCATGCAAGATTGATGTCTTGCAAAAAGCAGCCTTATTGGGCACAGTATACATCTTAAGGAAAGTATTATCTGTCTGAGGTCCTTGTTGTGACTTGACAGATGACTAAAGACTCCAGTGCATTTTTACCTATACTGTGTTGCGAAGGAATAATAATAATGATAATAATAATAATAATGATAATAATAATAATAATAATAATAATAATAATAATAATAATAATAATAATAATAATAATAATAATGTACCTGGATCCTCAACACTCAACACTATCCAAGAAATAGCCCTGCTAGGGACAGCCAGCATCCTGCGCAGAACACTATCAAATCAATAATACACAAAACAACCCAACAACACACTCTATTCAGCAATTACCCAGTGAAATAAACTCCCACCAGCAAGGTAGATAACCAACGCATTACACACTCAACTCACAACAGAAGCAGTAATACAACAGATGACTGCACCGCACCTTAAGAGAACAGAAAAAATAACACATTACAATACTGAGAAAAGTTTACGCACTCCCAACAACAGAAAAGATTACACAATGCTGCGCACTCCTTAGCCACACAGATGTTTATCAGTTGAGGCAGTAAAAATCTACTTCAAACTACCAAATACTGAACAATTACATAGTAATAATAATGGCCATTCACGTCGATTCCGGCGTATGAATGTTTGATAGAGAGGATTTGAAAACAAAAGACAACTTTAAAAATAAAAGATGTTGCATTTATTTGCGATGGATAGATGAATATAATTTTAGCCCAGATATAGATTGTGTTACGAAGTCACTGCGGGGACACTGAGGATTTTGATTTTGCTTGGAACTGTGCAAATCTCTCTGTCTCCCCCCTCTCTGTCTGTCTGTCTGTCTGTCTGTCTGTCTGTCTCTCTCTCTCTCTCTCTCTCTCTCTCTATCTATCTATCTATTTATATACTTACTGTATATATCTACCCAAGGGTTGCCTCTCTTCGGTATCACCCAGCGGGGAAGGCTAATGGGAGATACTGAGCAAATAGCGTTTTTAAAACTGTAACCGTAAGCGAGAATTTTTTCTCGACTGAAACTGCGGTGAACTTACCTTTGAAGCTAAATATGCCAAAAATATATATTTACTTAACTAAAGTTCGTTTATCTCGTATCACCGCATGGCGCTTATATTATTGTGTATGTGTATAAACACACACATACACACACATATGTAGAGGTATATATATATATATATATATATATATATATATATATATATATATATATGCACAGAGAGAGAGAGAGAGAGAGAGAGAAAGAGAGAGAGAGAGAGAGAGAGAAAGAGAGAGAGAGAGAGAGAGAGAAAATGACTAGTCGTGTATGTTCTCATTTCGTCTCTTTTTAGGCTCATCATCAGAACACACGAAGTATTAAAGTTAGACCTTCTAAAGTAATTTAAGTGTTGAAATTAAAGCTGATCGATTTTCTTTTTTCTTAACAGTGAAGAAAAGAAGGGATGAGTGATTTAGATAAAAACTTAAATAAAACTTAGATAGGTTTCGACCAAAAATTGATCCAGGCCATGTTTAACTTAATAGCACATCCTGAAAAAAAAATTGTTATCTGGTCCTTAAAATTATTCTACATGCTTGCTATTTGTCAAGCTCTGGTGGGGGACAAACAGAAAGACACAAGCATACACAAGCATACACATCCGAACACACATACGCACACAAACACAACCACACACACACACACACACACACACACACACACACACACACATGTATGGTATGTTCCCGTTTACCAAATCCAGTCACAAGGCTTTGTTCGGCGCGGAGGTATAGTAGATGACACTTGCCAAATAGTTCAGTTCTGCAGAGTGGGACTGAACCTGAAACCATATGTTTGAGAAAGAATGTTTTTCACCACAACAATGCCTATACATGCATATGTAAACTTCCACACTTTTACAAGTGTATGTATACCTGTACACAAACATATATCACACTATTATCTCTCATACAGTTAAAACTCATGCTCCCTTCCAGACATTGATACACTCCTGTACATCGATGTACACAACTGCCCCGTTTTCTCTTCTGAACCCCCTATTCGAAAACCATTCCCACTTAGTCTCTAACCCTTCACATAATTTTTCTTTCTCACTTCCATGTTGCTTCTTTCTTTCCTTCTTTTTATTTTCTTCTTCTTCTTTTCTTTCTTTGTCTTTCTTTCCATCCTTCTTTCCTTCTTTCTTTCTTCTGATGAAGCACTTAAGTTCGACATGATAAGACACTTTCATTTCCCATTAAAGCGTTAAGCTAATACCTTATTTGTCAAACTTTGTTTCTTCCCCGCAGTCTTTTATTAATGTTTATCGTACTTACACTACTTGAATAAGTATAGGTATACATACATACATACACACATACATACACCCATACATACATACATACATACATACATACATACATACATACATACATAACTACCTACATACCTACACACATTCAAATATATATGTATATATTCATATACATATATATATATATATATATATATGTATGTAGACATATATATGTATATACATATATACATATACACATATATGTATATACATATACATATATATGTATATATATATTTGCATCCCTATATAACTATATACTTTTATGTATATAAATACATATATATATATGGATCTATATGTATGCATCTATCTACCTATCCATCATTCTATCAAACTATATAAATATATTCTATATATGTGTATATATGTATATATGTATATATATTTATGCATATATATATGCATATATTTATATATATGTATATATATATATGCATATATGTATAGATATGTACATCTATGTATAGATATGTATATTTGTATATATATGTACATAATTGTATATATATTTGTAAATATATACATACCTATACATATATATGCATGTATATATATATAGATATATGTACATACATATACATATATATATGTATATATGTATGTATATATGTATGTATGTATGTATGTATGTATGCATGCATGCATGCACGTATGTATGTATGTATGTACGTTTGTATGTATGTATGTATGTATGTATGTATGTATGTATGTATGTATGTATGTATAAAGATTTAAATCAGTTCAAATAAGTTTGAAACATATCTGACCTGTAAAAAGCCGTTTCAGTGAGATACTGTTTGCCATTGCAAAAGAATTCTCGCTATTGGCAATAGTGACTAAAAACACCAGCTCTCTTTTCCCGCTACCCTTTTTGGGCTACGATGGATGCATTTCTAGCTACTTGTCTATAATGATGAATAACTATACGATACTCACACACACAAACACACACACGCACGCACACATAAACACACACACACACACACACACACACACACACACACACACATACACACGCACACACAAACACACACGCACACACAAATAAATATATATGCATACATACGTATGTACACACATATATATCAAGGTACTTTATCAATGTCCGAGATTTTCTGCGAAAATGTGAAACTGCAATTAAATCGTAAAGTAATCTCGTTTTCCTTTTCATTAAACTTTTCGCTTTTTGCTTCTTACATTCTTTCCTTTTCTTTCTTTATATCTTTTTTCTTTCTTTCTTTATTTCTTTCTTTCTTTCTTTCTTTCTTTCTGTTATATCTCAAGCTACTGCTACCTAGCACCTTCGGATGATCTCTACTCAAACGCTACACAACGGCTACTCGACTGCTACTCAACACTCCTACCACGGCCAGACTACCTCTATTTATATGTCTTGGGAGATCCTACTTCTTCGCCTGAGGGCATCGACACAACACTTTCTTTCTTTCTTTTTTATTTAAATTCGAAATTGCAATACATCACAGATACCAGTGGGTCCATCCCGATCTGAGAATCTTTGAAATAGATTACACTGCCAGGCTGAAACCGGTGATCATTTTCTGGTATTGAATATTCCATTTTCAACAATAAATTGATAAATATGAAATATAATATCATATGGCATATGATATATATATATATATATATATATATATATATACGTGTGTGTGTATTAGATTTTTTTAATCATATATATATATATATATATATATATATATATATATGTATGTATGTAAGTATATGTATATATATAACGAATGAATGTTTAAATTGTTTTTTCTTAAATACCCATATCTGAAATAATTATGCGAAATAATCTTGTCGGTGACACCATCAGAATATCTTTTGTTTTCAATTCATCAGAAACCTTACAACTGAAACTAATTAAATTCTTAATGTTAGGAAACAATATATAAGTATAATTTTTATTTGTTAGTCTTGAATATATGTTGTATATATAGAAAGTGTAAAGTAGATGTGCCTGTATATATATATATATATATATATATATATATATATATATATATATATATATATATATTATGTATGCATGTATGTATCATATATGTATATATGTTTGTGTTTAGATAAATATATATGCATGTGTATATAGATTTTCACAACTTAAATATTT
>NC_142937.1:75539152-75559152 GCF_046866305.1 Octopus bimaculoides | reverse complement strand
TAGAAGCATAAAAATAGATTTAGAGTACAAGGCATTACGAAAATTGCGATCAAATATGAAAAATATTGGAATAAGAAATAGTTATGATATCTCCCATATTGAATTGCTATTTTTCGTATTTTCCTTAACTTTTTATATTAGTCTACTGTAGCTTGACACAATATTATCTTCTAGTCCTGTGTTTCCTATATATTCAAAATAAAGGATGTAATGTTGGACTTTGCACATTTGCTTGAAAATTGGAGGTATACAGCTCTAAGTCACGAAATGAAAAATAATCGGCTTTATTGAATAAATGACAGTCAAACTTCGTTATCGAGTCTTTTTCCTCCTTCTTCTCAACACTAATGTGTTTCTATGCACACATATACATATACATACTTATATTCGCACACACAGATACGTATATGTACGAACACACACATATGTGAATGTGAGAAACAGCTGTAGCTGTTATAGCAGAAACAGCTGTAAGCTAATGAAATTCATTACATAACCTTTGTTTTTTCCGATGTCATCTCTTTGTTCCTATACATACATACATACATACATACATACATACATACATAAAGGTGTTGCAAAGAGTGACCGGTAGAGCGGAAATGGCACGAAATCGGGGTGTCATTGCCGAGTCGGATGTCTATATATATATATATATATATATATATATATTATTTTGTTTAAAAGAGTTCCAACACTGTCTGTTTTTTATGTTTTATTTATATTCCTGCAGAACTAATGTGGGGTATAGAATATGGAATATACAATATAGAATATGGAATATACAATATATAATATAATATACAATATACAATATAAAATAAAATAAAATAAAAATGGATGTCACCATGAAAGAAAGTATTGAATGTAGATGAAATATTGAGTGTTCAATATAAAGGATCAAATATATAAATATATAAATATAAATATATAAAGGCGACTCGAGTTTCAGGGCTATTTCCCTTCGTCATGGCCGGTATGACGTGCATGTATGTGTGTGTGTGTGTGTGTGTGTGTGTGTGTGTGTGTGTGTGTGTGTGTGTGCGTATGTGTTTAAGTGACTGTTTGTCCCCCGCCCCTATCGCTTGACGTCGATGTTGGCATGTTTATGTCCCCGTAATTTGAGGTTCGACAAAAGAGACCGAGAGAATAAGTACTAGGCTTACAAAGTCCTGGGGTCGATATTGTTAAACTAAAAGCTTGAGTCCCACATGACTGCAGTCAAATGATTGAAATAAGTAAAAGAATAAGAGAATAAAAGAATGTATTAAACTACAGCCGTTATACATACCGAATCGGGTTCGACTTCGTTTCACCTTATACTGTGGTGCACTAATTTCCTTTATAAACCCATCTTCTCATGAGTAGACACAGGCACGCCGTTCGCACTACCCTCGGTGATCGGGCGGAATAGTCCAAACGTGACAGCTAATTGGGAGTGGAGTTTTACACTAGTACTAGGCTAGAACGTTATTTATCAACCAAAACGGTGGGTGGTGAGGAACAAAGAAAGCCGAAATAAATGCTGCAACCTATTATTTTTGAAGCTGTAACTACTTTTGCAACATCTACCGCCTCTATTAATGCATCATACAACAGAAAACAATGCTGTGGTTCAAGAAGATTTGATAGATATATGTATCTAAGCGATATATGTATCTAAGCGATATATGTATCTAAGTGATATATGTGTCTATATGTATATTCTTGTATTCATGTACATGTTTATGTATCTATATCTACATGTATCTACCTATTTACCTATATGTAATTATATATATATATATATATATATATATATATATATATATATATATATATATATATATATATATATATATATATATATATATATATATATAATATATATATATATATATATATATATATATATATATATATATATATAGAGAGAGAGAGAGAGAGAGAGAGAGAACAGAATCCATAGTAATTAAATACTCAACTTGTTAAACTCCAACTATTTATAACATTGCAGTAAATCCAAGTGAGAGATACCTGGATGTATTAACATTATCAGCTAAAACTATCATTAAGATAGACTGCATAAAAGAAGAAAGCATATGTTTGACATATAATTCTTACATGAAAAATGCTCAACAGCTGTTTCATAAGGATGTACACCACCAAATTCGTAATTAAATGATTGCGATACATAAGTAATTTAATTTGAATTAAAATAAATTAGATTGATTTGAAATGCCTAAATTTTAAAAGTATATTTACGCAAACCATCATGACTGTTGTGTTACATTAAATAGAACACCATTACTTGTTTAAATACACCAAGATAGCCAGAAACATTATAAAGAAGAGAAAAATATAAGTAAATATACAAATACAGATATACATATACATATACACACACACACAGATATAGATATATTCATATGCACACTTGCATATCTATCTATCTCTATACGTACATATACGTATATAAATACATAGACGCTTACACACGCGCATATATATATGCAGATATGTATGTGCATGTATATATAATTATATGTACACATGTTACGTCAAAGTTGCAAATATCATATGCGTAAAACATAGAACATCGAAAAGAAATAATTCCTGTCAATTAAACGTGCTTAAAATCAGATTCCGTTGCTTCAGAGAAGTGTTTGAAGTTACATAATTGCAAAGTTAAATCTTTGAAGAATGATTGCATTAACCTAGTAATTCCGAGCGTTCATTTTATTTTGTTCAGATCACGAGAAACATTAATATTTTTAAAATATGCTTGTATGTGTTGGTGAGGGAGAAAGCTGGTTTGACGATAGAGGAGAAAATATTATTGTATTTCAATGTAATGAACACATTTTCTTACAGTTAAATTATATATATATAAATTCATAATATAAGAAATCTCATTAAAGTCTGAGATTTCTGGAAAATTTGAGATTAACTTTAATCTTAGCACTCACTGAAATTCATGCAAATTCCGCGGAAGGGGACAAGTCCATTACGCTAAAAATTTTCTCCGACGTGCTAACGACTCTACCAGCTTACCATCTTTAAACTAATTATATTCAACATTGCCACTTTTGAACTTAGCCACATGTAGCTAAACCTCACTAAATACTGTAAGGCACTGTAGCGTTTCTGCCATTCTATCACCACCCTAAATATATATATTATTGAATGATATTTTAGAGAAATTTGAAATTGTCAAGCTTTTGCAATTGTTGCTATTTTAAAGATTATTTGTAATAGATTTTTTTCGTTTTTAGAAGGCTAATTTAATAAACATTCTTTGAATAATTTGAGAAAGATTTATAAAGAAATATAACAATTTGAAGCTATCTATAATTAAAAAGTATCTAAATCTTATCGAAACTGTTTCTAAATTTCTTATAGTTTCTGTTTTGTTTCCCTGTGAAATTCGTAAGAAATTTGGTCTTACACCGATAATTTTTCGGGAAAAATAAAGCAGTAAGATTTTAAAATCGCCGGATATATTATGAAGAGATATTTCTTTCCTATCATCTTCAATAGACATTTAATTTCATTTCCACCTCACTGCAAACATTCGGGATGAATTTTGGCTGAAGGTTATAGAAAAAGAAAGCAAAGCAAGCAAAATAAATCGGATTTATGAATTGACACAGGCTCGAATCGGTAAAGAATTGGTCGGTGATGTCAGATCTGACAACATTGTGGTCTCACTGATAGGATCACGTGGCAGTAAAATGGTTAGATGGTATGCTGTGTTGCAAACAACATTTGTCTTATGAAAGTAAGGAGAAAGAGAGAGAGAGAGAGAGAGAGAGCGAGAGAGAGAGGGGGAGTGGAAAGAGAGGCATGGGAGTCATTCAAACGATGATGTTGACAATGATGATAATGGTGACGAAGACGAAGAAGGGGAAGAAGAGGAGGATTGTAGTGACTGTAATAGAATGGTGGTGGTGATGGTGGTGGTGGCAGTTGTGATTTAGGTAGCAGTGATTATGGTTGTGGCGATGATGATGATAATGATGATGATGAGGGCGAAGAGGATTATAATGATGTGTAGAGGAAGTGAAGTTGAAGACAAGGAAGATAATGATGTATGACGAGAGATGTGTTTAATGCTTGCCATATCGTAAGAGGGAAAAACGCTTTGAAAATGTTGTTCTAGATACACTACGCCTGAATACAAGTTACGACTAGAATACCTTTCATTGGTTGTTCTGCTGAACGAGAACAGAGCTGGAACTAAACAGCAACAGGAATTACTACTACTACAGCATCATCTTGAAGAAACGAATAAAATAGTGGTGAAAAATGTTATCCTAGATATATATGCATACATATATATATATATATATATATATATATATATATATATATATATATATATATATATATATATATATATATATATATATATATATATATATATATATATATACATATATATACATATATATATATATATATATATATATATATATATATATATATATATATATATATATATATATGTATGTATATATGTATATATATATACTCTGCTGGAAAACATAGAATACGATAGTCACGAATGGAACACACTTTATTATGAATGTACTAGATCAGGGCTGCCCCGGGACTATGTAATAACAATTGCAGCTAAGACTAACTGATCAACGAGCAAACAACTACTATTGTACGAACTAACTCATGTCTCTTTTTCTAACATTTCCACATACCTTTCACGTCACACATGCCTTTTACTTGTTCTACGGGATTAACGAACGAGCGAGGGTGTTTTTTTTTTTTTTGACGTGTCATGGAATATCTCCGGAAAAGTACAAAGAATGTGACATTTTGCTCTTTGTTAGTTTATTTTCATTTTTGCAAGAGACTGTTTTGTCTATATTATAGAAAATTCTAGGGCGTTAAGCTGGCAGAATCGTTAGCACGCCGGACGAAATGCTTAGCTGTATTTCGTCCGCCTGTACGTTCTTAGTTCAAATTCCGCCGAAGTTGACTTTGCCTTTCATCCTTTCCGGTTCGATGAAATAAATATCAATTGAACACTGGGGTCGATGTAATCGACTTACCCCCTCCCCACAAATTTCAGTCCTTGTGCCAAAATTCGAATCTGATATTATAGACAATCTTGAGAGAGTGAGGAAGAGAAGTAAACGACAGAGCGAAGGAAGGAGAATAAACCCTAGTATTTTACTCTTTTATCTCTTTAACTTGTTTCAGTCAATGGACTGCGTCCGTGATGGGGCACCGCCTTGGAGCCATTAGTTAAACAACTCTGCTTCAGTAATAAACGTCTAAGTCTGGTACTTGTTCTCTCTGTCTCTTTTGCCGAACCAATAATGTCAGGCACGAAACCATGTGACTGCAAAGCTGGACACGAAACCACGTAAACTGCAAAGTGACATTCTTAACTACACAGCCATGCGTATTAATTGATACTTTTTTGTGTTTTTCTATTTATTGGTCCAGAAAGAACGAAAGCCAAATTGTACCATGACAGAATTTGAGCTCGGAGAACAGAAAATCAGAACAACTAGAGCAAGACATTCTATCTAACGGTACTAAAAAGTGAAGCCAATTCGTGCACTATTAAGTACCTACGTCTCACTATAAAATATTGTTTTAAAATTTTTATAGGAGACCAGCAATTTTGGGCAAGGTCGCTTATCGATTACATCGACCCCAGTGCTCAACTGGTATTCATTTTACCAGCCCCGAAGAATAAAAGGAAAAGTCGACCTCGGCAGAATTTGAACTCGGAGCACTGAAAACCAGAACAAAGAAGGCAAGTCATTCTAGCTAGCAAGTTATCTAAAAAGTATAGCCAAATCACTGCACTATTAAGTGTCTGCGTCTCATTATGAAATATTAAAATAGCATCTGGCTTTCTTCTTTGCAATTTTCTGTTCAATAAACTGACAGACAATATGATGTGCGACACAGAGCAATATCTCATGTCATATGGTGATATCAGTTTACAAGCAGTGGGAATGAGAGCACAGATTTATTGATATATATATATATATATATATATATATATATATATATATATATATATTTAGCTTTAGTGTTTTGTTCTACGGTGTGTAAGGAAGAATAAATGCTATAAAGATCACAGACATACCGAAAATAGAATAAAGTTTATGTTGGAACATGCTCGAGAGACCTACCAATGACAGTCAAAATGGAAGAAATATATTTGTAGTTTCGTTTCAGTATGGTATATTTCTGTATACGGACATAGAGACCCTTATACCATCCTCCATCCATTCATCTATCTATCTATACACACATGCACCTTACATGCTTAAAACAATCAGTCAATCTATTACCTATATATTTATTTAGATATCGATGTAAACGTATGTATATACGTACAATGTGTGTAAATGTAGCATAAATGGGTGTGTATGTATATAAATACATATGTACATACATAGATAGAGAAAGACATACAATATATATATATATACACACACACACACATATATATATTTATATGTATATGTATATATCTTTCAAAACGAATATATAAACGTATATAAAGATACTTTCTAATATAGGTACAAAGTCTGCAAACAGACATGTATATATGTATATGTATGTATATATATATATATATATATATATATATATATATATATATATATATATATCCACATCAGTTTGTAACCCAAGGTATTCAGTATATTGAAAAAAGGAAGAAAGAGAGAAGAAACATGCAAACACACTTTCTAATCTGTCGCTGGGCCGATAGCGGCAAATTATATATATATGTGTAAACGAACAGAGGAGAAAGTAGTTAAAACCAAACTCCAACGTGTTGAATGGCCGTGTTTTTTAAAATAAAAATTAAATTGAAACAAACGGACTTTTCTTCTTGGTACGAAAATGATGTAAAGCGGGCGGAATAAATAAAGTCTATTTTATTAGTTACTGCGGTCAATACAAAACTAGTTTCAAGATAAATGTGCAAACTAAATAAAACAAATTTTTAAAAAATTATTTAATTTAGAAACACATTTTCCGATATTCAGTTGTATATACGATAT
Source organism: Octopus bimaculoides (assembly GCF_046866305.1). Lineage (NCBI taxonomy): Eukaryota > Metazoa > Mollusca > Cephalopoda > Octopoda > Octopodidae > Octopus > Octopus bimaculoides. The sequence continues at coordinate 75,552,121 of NC_142937.1, read as the reverse complement.
TTCAAGAATATATATAGAACTATAAAATATATTTACCTGGTTCAATCAATCAAGCAATCAATCAAACAATCAATCGATCAATCACTCAATCAATCAATCAGTGAAACAGATTATGTATGTATGTATGTATGTATGTATGTATGTATGTATGTATCTGTCTGTCTGTCTGTCTGTCTGTCTGTCTGTCTGTCCGTCGGTCAGTCAGTCTGTATGTCTGTTTATCTATATAAAATTTGAGTAAAAGCGGTGGAAATTTGTACTTGGATCTCGGAAAACCGTCACCGGCAACGACAATCATACACGGCCATGGTCTTGAGTGTGTTCACATGAGTGGTGCAAAGTTGTCATCCGCCAGGAGTAGGGAATCACCAACGAATGAGTGTATGCATATCCAAATATGCATACACTCAAAGTAAGTAAATCATGCACTAATGTAATTCTTTTTCTGGCTACCATCATACAAATGCAATAAGAGTATACATAGTGATACACTCACACACAGACACAGAAATATACGTTATAATAACTACATTGAAAGTATTTGTTGACGTACTACCAACGCAATAAATAAATGAATATAGACATACACGCACTCACACAGGGAGAGGCACACACACACATACATATTTCATGAATTCTTATCTATACCCATTTGTTACACAATGCGCGCTAAAATACATATACAGGCATAATGTGTACACGATTACCTCCTTGTGAAATTTCTCTTATTCTTTATCACTTTCTGGCATATTACAACTGCCATTTTCAGTGCGAATTGACACAGAGAAACACGAGTCTCTTCGTCATTAGCTATTTCATATGTCTCTTAATTAACAAACTTTTGAAAAAATGTGCCAAGCCCGAAGCGTCAAAATCAATTCTGCTTTCTTAATCTCATAATGATAATTGTATATACTTTCTTTTCATTTTGATCACTTTATAGTTAATCTTATTAAATGTTGACGCATGTATACGCATATGTGTGCGCGCGCGCATGTTTACGTGTGTATCATCAGACTTCAAAGCGGCTGGTGTTTGGCTGCGTCGTATTATTCCGTAAAATTGGTAAAAAAACGTTCAGGGGACGCACCGTGAGGAGTTGAAAATCCAACGTTAAGAACACAAATCTTCAGAGAAGAGTTAAAAGAGAAAGGGCAGCAGATTTTTACATCCTGTGAGATAAGAAATATATACAAACATGCCTACATATACATACCCCCTCACACGCAAACACACACACTGAAGCACACACGCGCGCACACACAGAGACATAGTCAACAAACTGTTCAAATAAACGAATAAAAATAAATGAATAACAATGGACAACATAAGGACGTGCATAAGAAATGTATTAGTTTGACGCTGGGTTTGACGAGAGAGTTTGACTTTTCAAGTATAGCTCTTCGTCGGAAACGAGAAAGAGAAAAGTCCAAGGAAAGAAAAGAAATCGCCAACGGCACACGTCTAGTTACTTTGCTGAAGTATATATATATATGTATATATATATATATATGTATATATATATATATATATATGTATATATAAGGAATGATGCATATGGTTGCCAAGTTAAAATTTGTTCAATATATGCAGAGGAAGCACTAGCAATCAAAATAAAGATTGTATTTAACGTATTCTTAAACAGCGGAAACCGGTTGGCATTCTTCGCAAGATTTTGTACTGGGTTACAAATTTCTGTCTAAAGATTTTTTGTACACAATCTCATGAAATATGAAACTACGTCAGCACGCTACAGAATAGTGTCGCGGTGTGGTTTCGCCTCCTCAGTAACAGACACTTCTCTGTTTCTGCTTACCTCCAAATAACAAGTGCATTAAAACTTAAGCAAATGATATATACCATAAAGATGGAAAGTTACTCCTGTAACACAACGCCTTGTTACATGTGTTTATATGTGTGTGTGTGTGTGTGCGCGCGCTTACATACTTGTATGTATGTGTGTGTAATACGGAAACAACAATAAATAGCTACAGCGATAGCAACAACAATAACGGTTTCAATGCGTAAGATGGAATGAACTGTAGCGCGTTAAGTATCTTGGCTACATGACAAGATACGATTTATCGACACTAAATAGAAGTGTTTCAAACTCTAAGATGATGATAACAACGACGATGAAATTTATTATTATTTGTTTTTAATACTCCGGGGAGAAGCGCTAATACCCATGATGCTTGTCATCACTGACACCCTGTTCATATGTATTAAGATCGAAAGTCAATTTAATGTATTAATTTACGTACTTGGACAAAGAAAAATCTCTAATAAAATTCGAATAAAATTAAAATATCATGAAAATAAGTACCTATTTATTTTGAAAAACAGAAAATTACACACACTACACGCACACATATGAACACTAACATCTACACACGTATGCATACAAACCCTCATATGTGTGTTCATAATATGTATACATATATATATACATATATGTATGCAAGTATGTGTATATATATATATGCAGACACACGCGTTTGTGTATATAGGCATACATACGTCTATACATGCATACATACATGCACATATATTTAAAGTACACAATACCACTCAAATACAAACAAAAATAACCAGAACAATTAAAATACCCTGGTGGTGCTTATGTAAAAACATTAATCTACCTTAGTTGGGTATATTTATTTGATTTCATTGTCAAAGTTATTGCATTACAAATTTATAGTATAGAATAATGGCTTCACGAGACAAAATAATATATAATTTAGTGTTGTATATAATTGATTAAGAAAGAAGACACAAGAAAATACTTAAAAGGAATAGAGTGATAAACAATTGTGCAGCAACATTGAGTTAGAGAAATTAATCGGACAGGGCAATGGGCTTAGTTTCAAGTATCTTCCGAAATATTCGGGTTAGAAAATAAAACTATCGAAGCACAATAAAAAGAAAACAGAAGATATGATAGAGATTATCCTGAAAGTATGTATAGTTTAGTTTCATGAGAGCTAATAACCGTATGAAATAACTAAATGATTAGGTAATTAATTATCTAATTAAAATGTGTGTGTGTGTGTGTGTGTGTGTGTGTTGTATTTTATGTCTTATTAGTACACTTGCATCACGGTTTGACTTAAAACTGCATCTATTACTGGGATCCTGGTTCGTGGCTTCCAGGGTTTTGAAGAGTGTGAAACCAGCTCTTAGCCACTATTGTCTCCAGGTCTAAACTGACCCGGCGTAGTACCACCTATTAGAGTACCAACTATGGGTTATACAGAATGTAACTCTCCGAGCCAGAGAACGATGAAATCACGAAATGCAACATGGTGGATGTGAACTATTTCAGTTCGAGGGGCGGCTGAAAAATTCATAGGCTAACCAAGATACTCTCATGGAATGTAATCAAATGAGGTTTAGTTTTCAGCATAGTCTTCATTGCAATCCATATATTTCTTACATTACAGTTGCAGTGCTTGAATCCCATTGGTGAAGAAACTTTCATCCTGTTGGTCAAAATATTCATCAAGAGCAGATATGACGCTATCGTCACTGCGATACTGGTTCCCAGCCAAGTGATGTTTTGCTTGTTAGGTAACGCATGATAGTAGTCAAAGAGGAGATTAGGGAGTGTGATCAGTAAGTTCAGAGGCACAGTTACGTAGAGCAGCTATTGAAACCAAGGAGTTGTGTGCAGTCTCCTGATGAAACGATACCCCTTTCATCAGTTTACCTGGGCATTTGGTCTTGATAGCCTTTCGCAACTATCTCAGTATGTTAGCATAGTACTCTTCGTTGATGGTGTGGCCCTTTTGAAGATAGTAAATAAATACAATACCTTTTGCATCCCCCAAAACGGTCACCTTTCCTGCAGATGAAACGATCATGGCCTCTTTTGGATCAGGTGAGGAGGGGTGTTTCCCTTGCATGGATTGTCTTTTGACTTTGTCTCAAAGTGATGAAGCCAAAACTCATCCTCTCATAGGAAACGTTCAAGGAAACCAGCTGAATCTAGCTCAAACAATGTCAGATTTTCCTTTGATTAACCTGTTCAGGTGCCAGAAACCTTCGTCATGTCAAGTTCATTGTACAGAATATTCTCAACTCTCTTACAGGATATGCTAATAACATTGGCTATTTTGTTTATAGCGAATCGCCTGTCGTCCATCAGCATGTGGTGAATACTATCAATATTTTCATCGGTGTTGGCAGCTGCAAAGGAACCAAGCCTGGGTCATCTTCAAAACTATCTCTTTCGTCCCTTCACCTAATGTAGCAGCCATGTCAGCATGAATGTCCTTTGGGAAGGGTAAACTCCTGAGTCAGTGCTGAATATCACAAGATGCTGAGCAGTTTACCAGACAACAAGCTGTCAACGACTAGTATCAAACAGTTCAGTTAGTGAATTACTGCTATCATTGTTAGAGGGCACAGACGAGATATTTCAGCTAGCAAGTAATCTATGTGACAAAAACCCAAGCCAGACGTTCATGACACATTGCTCGGTAGGGGCATTTGATGTGGAAGACTTTGATTAGTCGGGAAAAGTCACGACATGGATGGATGAATGGATGAGTTGATGCACTTAAAATTGTGAGTATGGAATTATCTGTACAATTTTTGATACGCACAGACTATCTTTCGATTAGTTTAAAAGAAGGCAACATTGGAATTTTGAATGTAAAGTGAAGTTTTCTAGTTACATCTGTCTGAAAAGTAATGTATTTGGAAATAATATTAAAGAACATATTTACGTCCAAAAAATATCCCTTTTTCATCTCTCATTATAGATCAGTGTAGTGACATGTAGTTTAATTTGTTTTTATATGCATTGCGTTCTTATAATATATCTGTGAGTTTCTGCGTGTTTGTATGTATGTATGTATGTATGTATGTATGTATGTATGTATGTATGTGTATATATATGTGTATATATATATATATACACATATATATATATATATATATCTATCTATCTATCTATCTATCTATCTATATATATATATATATATATATATATATATATATATATATATATATATATATATATATATATGTATGTATGTATGTATGTATGTATGTATGTATGTGTATATATATATGTATATATGTATGTATGTATGTATGTATGTATGTATATGGAAAAGGTGCCGGTATGTTTATTTTCCTACTGTTTTTGTGATTCAGCAAAAAAGGTAACTATTTTGCTTGGTGTGATCGACCAAATATTTCAAGGTAGTGCTCCAGCGTGACTGCAATCGAGTAAATGAAATCCTTCATCTTTATCAATCAAATGAACATTATCACGTGAAAGTTGTTCATGCAACATTGCAGCACATTGAAGACGAATGTCGGAAAAGCGATAATACCTTCGTCAATCGTACGGTCTTCAAATTCCCTTGCTTTCTATATTTCAACTAGATTCGTTGCTCTTTTCTTAAAGGATCAGGAAACGCAGATGAAATTGTAGTAATAAAATAAGGAATTATAATAAAAAAGCAATCCAGAACTACATTCGGCAATGTAATAGAAAAACGGCCCAGATTTCTGGTTCTTTGTGTTGGACTAGTAAAAAACTATTAATCTTTTAAAAAGGATGAGTAAATCTGGATCAGTAAGTAATACTTTTGCTGATAATCTCTCGGTATTTGCAACCTAACTTACTGGTAGCTCTACACCCCGCTTCATAGTTAAACTACCCTCCCTGCCACATGCACACACAAATTTTCCTTTATCACTTCTCTTGTTTCTCCTTCACGTCGACAAGGAAGAAAATATTCCTGATAGCACCGTATCAAAATAATCGCCTCTAACTCCTTTGCTTTCATTGATTTCAATTAGAGTTTCCCAAATATAATTATGAACTTTGACACCCTTTCTATGTTTTTACCCCCACCTCTTTTTTCTGAAGTGGTGTATCTCAGTTTATGAAAACACATAATAGAGCATTCCACCCCGAAGAAAATAACTTCTTTCATTTTCTTGAGTGTGATGTTTTTAATGGGCCCACTGATAGAGACAGAGAATATGCCCGTGTGCGTATCTTACTGTAATAGAAAAAAGTGATGAACATAACGTTAATGGAATGCAATCGCTATGTACTCCATGCCTCATGTCACTTCACCTTTCGTCGAAGTCCGGCATTTAGACAAGTATTCCGCTCCGTGTACTATGCTAGTACTTTTCCCTATTGTCACTTGTATGTAATCAATTGAATAATTCCAGTACTCGACTGGTACTTTATTTTATCAACTCTGGAAGAATGACAGGTAAAGTTGACTTCACTGGAATTTGAGCATTGACCGTTAAAACATTGGATCAAACATTTCAAGGTATTCTGCTCCACGATCAAAACATTCAGCCAATCCACACCTCTGTATGGTTGTTGACATATTCTAATTTCATTGCAGCGCATACAACCTGAAGAATTTCACGTTATATGTACAGTACGAACCATGTCTTATATACGGCACATATACATTGACAACTTCGTGTATATAAATACAGATTACAATGCGCTTATTTTTCTCTTTCTCAAGTCATAATGGAAATCATAGCAAGTTCTAAAGTCAATTCAAAGAGAATATACTGCATATAAAGAATATTGTTAAAAAAGCCATAAATTCGGAATAAAATATATACTCATAAACGTTAAAAAAAAGTATAATATTTACAATATATATATATATATATATATATATATCAAAAACAAATAAACGTAAAATTGAATCCCCACTATAAATTCATACAAACAGAAATACCGAATTATATGTAATAGACATATTTTGAAGGCAAGATGACAAGATAAATACATATTTATGACATTACATAAGATCGTAAGAAATATTCAGTTTAAATAGATGGTTACTTTAAGAAAAGAAGGAAAAAAAAATACTTTGAAAATATTGATGCAAGGGTGTAAAGTTTTCCATTTTATGCGTTTTATTTTTTAGAATTTATTTTTTTTAGATATCAGAAAAATATATTTCGATAGAAACTATGGCAAATTTTATATAAATTATTGACAATTTATTGTTTATTGATATGGAAGTGAACAAAAATATTGCAAGTGCAGCTTCTTCCTTTATACGTAGATAATTCAATATCGTCTTTTATGATTAATTGAAATGACGTGGAGAGAAAATGCCCGTTGGCATTTAGTGGGGTGTTTTAAAGTGGTGAGTGTTAAGGTATAAAAAGAGGTCAAATATGCTCATTACTTATTATCTTTTGATGAGGAAACAGGAAACATCAATATTTTTACAGGAACAAAGTTTCCTGTATATTCCATTTTCTGTCTCCATCATTTGTTTTATATATGTATATATATATATATATATATATATATATATATGGGAGAATATACAAAAAATAACAACAGACGAGGACAGGTGGTGTAAATAACAAAAGTATATATTAGTATGACGCTCGGGAATACGGAAAGTCTTTGACGTTTCGAGCTACGCTCTTCAACAGAAAGAATACGGAGACAAGGAGAAAAACACGGGGTGGGTGGAAAGTAACTAGGCATTATAAATTGCTTATAGAATTTTTAGTATCACTGAAGTCATGCCGAAAACATTTTTTCAACAGACAACACTAATGAGGATTTTTTTTATTTTCTTATTGTCTTATTTCTTATTCTCCAGATGACTCGTTGCTTGGCTGTTCAGGAGCGAGTTAGGATAGCAACAAGCTATGAAGTATGGAACTCCATTGTTTTGGTTCTGATATGGTGGCGTGCATGGAAAAGTAAGCATGCAACACGACGTCGGAGACAATAAAAAGTTGCCACGAGCTCTGTGAACGATGCAAGAAGAAGTGGCTGTCCAACCACATCCCGATCGTGGTAACAGTGCAGGAAATATGTAATCGCAGCCCACTAAACTCAACATGCCAAGCAGCTCAAGAAAGTGAACTAACAAAACACTTAATACGGTCGGTGTTGCATAAAGAACTGAATTTTCGTCCACGGAAGACCCATTACTTGCAGGAGCTAAAACCTGAAGACTGTGACCGCAGAAGTCCAGAAGTCCAAAAGTCCAAGAAGTGATCTTGCTCCATGTGATTCTTACCTGTGAGTTACTCAAAAGAGGTGGTGTACAAGACAAATCCTCGTACACTGGTGGACTCGGAGACACGGATATCCCAGACGACGTCCTTCAGGAGTTTGTTCATTTCATCTCTGGCCATTTGAGGAAATTGGTTGATGTTACCGGTGCTTACGTTGGAATATGAAGATTTACTCTCATTTTCCGATGTAGTAAGGAACACCTATCATTTGTTTCAATAAATTTGTATAAGGAATTTATTACCAATTTTTCATTCTAATTTATTGTCACTTGTTTCAGTAATTAGACTGCAACCATGCTTAGGCGCTGCCTAGAAGAATTCTTAGCCGAATGATTGACCCCAGTATTTATTTTTTTATAGTCTGACACTGATTCTATCGGTCGCGTTAACCAAACTGCTAATTTACAATGAACGTAAATACACCAGTACCGGTTGTAAAGCGGTGGGAGGAGAAAACACACACATACATATACATATATATGACGGGTTTCTTTTAGTTTCCATCAATCAAATCCACTCACAAGGATTTGGTCTGCCCAAGGCTATAATAGAAAATACTTTCCCAAGGTGCCAGGCAGTGGAACTGAAACATGAACCATGTGGTTAGGAAACAAGCTTCTTACCGTACAGCCACGCCTGCACCTATATACATTTTATACTGATACCAAAACTAAGCAACAAATCTTCTGGGATTAAGCTTTTTTTTTCAGAGTTAGACACAAACCAACAGTGAACACCTGGTCAGTTTGATCTCTCCTTTAAAAGAGGTTTATAGGAACATTATTCTCATGCACTTGAATTCAATATTTCTAATGTTTTATTCACTTCTTCAGATGAGAGTTAACATGTATTCCGTTTAAGTCAAAGTACAATTCATTTTTATAAATGTCTTTCAGTTTAAGTAAATAGTTACTCTCCTATAAATATTTTTTTTATTTATAAGCTAACAGACGTATGGCCTCTGTTCTTCAACATGTAAACATTAAAGCGATTTCCTTATAACGTAAATTATCAGCGTACGTAGGTGGGTGCAATAGGGTAAGTAGTAAGAGCAACAGGGTGAGTTGGAGTGACATGATCTCAATCTGTGGTTGAAAGGATTTGCTTTCATTTTCATTGATAATGACCAGTAAGAAATGCATTAACAACACAGTTGCGACCTACAGGTCTTATTTTTAGATATAAAGTATTTTGAATAGTAAAAAAAAACAACAAAAAAAACAAAAATAAAACAAAAAAAAAAGACATTTGTGGAAAAAAGAAAACCTCATTGCGAATTTAATGGAAATATTTGTCTCCAAGTCTCTCGCACAAAATGAATAAGTAAAATAACAGAATCGTATAATTTTGTGTGCATTAAAAACGTATAGCAATGGTTTTTAAAGAATCAATTCTATATTTTGTTTAATTCTTTTAAGTAAAGAGTAATATATATACATATTCATACACATCTAATCTTTATCTACATACGTATGTATATGTAAGTACACGGACACACATGCATACATATCTATCTTTCTATCATCTCCCCCTCTCTCTCTCTCTCTTTCTGTATATATATATATATATATATATATATATATATATCCCTCTCTCCCTCTATGTATATATATACATTTATATATGTATGTATGTATCTATGTACACACATATACAAGTCTACCAATCTAAAAAATGTATAAAACTACCCCTTCATAGAGATGGTTGAAAAAAAAGTGTAGCAGACAATTATATCGTATGAAAGTCATTCACTGATATATCTTAAGTGACAAACAGTTAAATTTTAATCAGATTGATAACCGAAAAGATAAATATAAGTCTTAACAATCCAGACACTTTAAATCTATTTGAATTTTTTTCTACTGAAGAATTGGTAAATATTTTGTATCTCAATCGAATTAATTTCTCCAAGAAAAATAAACAACTGCGTAGAGTCTCTATAGAATTTTCCGGCTAATGTAACCGCCAGATCATTTTTTGGGAAATTCATTAACATCTTCAAGATCTATATCACAGGTCAGTACAGACAAAATAAGAAATCTTATAACTACAGCTGCAGCACATATTAAATTGTAAAGTTCTATATCAATGTAGACGTTGAGCACAGCATATTTCTGTAGTTTGTGATAGATAAAAAATAGAAGTTAATATAGTCGCCGACACTGAGTTACTAATTTAACTGTCATGAGCGGCTGCTTTTGAGAAGCAGCTTACAACTAAATGCATGCATGTACTAACATAAATTGGATGTACTAGCTATGCATCTAGATGAACTGAACTGTTGAAGGTTAAGTGACTTTGCCAGGTATACGTTGGAAATGTAACACATCAATGTTTTGAACAATGGGTCCATCTGTGAATGTCACTACAAGTAAAGAACCCTGAAAAATTGTTAATGCCGATATTTCTCTTCATACTTTACAATCTAATCACAGTAAATTTCCAAAATTCTAATTTAATCTCCTTCTTCTTCTGAATATTTCACTACCTTCAGATCAGAACAAACTGGGCAGTTTGCATGCAATCATTAAAAATATGTCATTTCTGAATTCAAATCTACTTTGATTGAAGTAACTTCCTTGTCCATCCTTCTTCCCCTAAGATTGCTTTTACAATCACCACCAATATCCAACAACCCCAACACCACAACAACCATCACAATCACGCCATTTCGGCCGTTCCAACACCTAACAACCCCTTACTTGCTTAGACAAGCACTCTGGCTTACCCCTTACCAATCTAACTTTCATACAAAGAATTCACAATGATTTGGTACTCAGCCAAAATAATTCTCTCTCTCTCTCTCTCTCTCTCTCTCTCTCTCCCTCTCTCTCTCTCTATCTATCTATCCATCTATCTATCTATCAGTCTGTCTGTCGGTCTGTCTCTCTGTCTGTCTGCATGTCGATCTGTCTGTCTATTTATCTATCTATTTATCCCTCTACCTTTTTCTCTGTCTCTCACTCTGGTAATTTCTATGACTCATCTATCTTTCCCAGAATCACTTTGACAGCTTTATTACAGGAAATATAAAAGCTCAATCCAACATTATCTTCTTAGTTTGCTTCAAAATCAATTTAAGAAGAACTTAACAAAACCATCTTCTGCTGCAACAACAACAAATTCCAGTTAGTCACAATGCTTTTAATTTGATTATATCTATTATTGCACTTAATATTGCTATATAACTTTTTTAATTCAACTCTCCTTTTTAATTAGTGTTATCTTCCGTTTAAAATGTTATAATTAAAAAAATATCTCTTCTTCCTTCCCTCCCCCTCTCTATCTATCAATATATTTGTGCGAGTATGTGTGTATACACATATAAATGTATGTATGCTGTATGTACGACTAAATATCTAAACATATGTGTAAGTGTGTAGTGTATATATATATATATATATATATATATATATATATATATATATATATATATATATATATACTATTTATTATGTAGGCATGTATATATATATCCATACACAAAAATCACACCTACATATATAACTTGAGTTTTCTATCCCCATAGGCAAGGAAGCTAGATTGGGATTGAGCTGAAAACTTTTTGTCTTCCAAAGACCTTTAATTAAGAAATAATACTCATACCCTGTCCACAGAAACGTTAAATGCGTATAGTTGTATACATATATGTTTGTGTGTGCATGTATGTATGTGCGTGTGTGTGTGTGTGTGTGTGTGTGTGTGTGTGTGTGTGTGTGTGTGTGTGTGTGTGTGTGTGTCTGTAAATTTAAGTCACAATATATAGATTCAACTAATCCCGTTGTACCCATAAAAAAGTTCCTTCATGTATCATTCTACAAAACATATATAACATAAATTATCTGTGTATGTTTTAAGTTGCGAAACAAGTGTTGCGATATATAAATTTCTAATGGTTAAATAAATTTTATCATACTATATTTCTTTCGTTATTTAAAACTTTATAAAACAGGATGCACTTATTATGATCAATTTCATTTTCTAAAAAATATGAGGAATAAATTTATTTCGAATATTTCAGATCATCCATGAATACTATATAGTGCACCAGGAATGGATATATTAATATTATATAATATATATCTATTTAGCATACATTTATGGTTATCTCCGTTCTTTCTTTTTCCTGTTGGTGCATATCTTCTGTGCCCTAGAAATATGTTTTTCTTTATTCTCATAGACCATCTGATTTTACTATCTCCTTAAATTATAATATGCAGCAATATCTTCAATTATCTTTTTGCACGTATTTTTTAGAATTAAAATAAAAAGTTTTGTATGTAATTTTTTTTCTGATATATTTACGATATATCTGTCTATTTGTATTCTATATTTTCCATGCCTTCCTTATACATTTTACTTCCAGTACTTCGGCATAGAAACAATTGTACTCGTGTACATAAATTTTTATTCACACAACACTTTTAGCATTGTGTTCGAATTCACTTTTAAGAATTGTCGTAAGTAACCTATTGATCACAAAATTATATGAGTATTTGTTTACATAGAAATATGCTTAAGATATTTTATACAAGTCAGAAGGTATATATACAAATGAATATATAGAAGAAAATATATTATTTTTTGTTGTGTCTGGGGAGAGAGTAATTTTCTTTTTGAGCCTTATAATCACCGGTCAAATTTCCACTTATTTCTTAATTTTATTTTCCTAAAATTTTCATTGCGTCTTACAACCTTTTCAATAGTCTGCTCATACAGAAGAAGAGATAAATGTGTCTGTGTGTATGCCACTGACTTCGACTCAGTTCCATCAACCAAATTCTACTCACAGCTTTTATTGTAAGTTTGGGGCAATAATAGTATAAACTTGTACATACGCCAGAAACTGTGATCTATCCTGAAACGATATAACTGCGAATGGAAATTCCTAAATATAATGCATAGCTCTAGATCGCTAGA
>NC_142937.1:75486652-75534152 GCF_046866305.1 Octopus bimaculoides | reverse complement strand
TTTATCGTGCAGTTACTGTTAATACTTCATTTAGAGAATTAACAATGCTTGTTTTCACCTTTTCAATATCAGTGAAGAATTTCACTGGAAAAGAACATATAAGGTTTGCCAGGTTTTTGTCTCTCTCACCAAGGTCATCAGCTGTCGAACGCCGACGAAGGGAAATAACCCTGAAATCCGGATACGTTCGTGCTGCTGGTCGAGGTGAGAGGGATAACTCCCTTGGCAAACAGGACACAGTCGTGTGTCGATAAGCCAGCTGGAGGAGATGTCCTCCTGGGGCTAAAAGCAACAGTAACATCCACCCCTAGGGGTCAGCCACACTTAAGTGGCAATATACTACACTTTATATATATATATATATATATATATATATATATATATATATATATATATATATATGTTGATACTTACAGTCGCACACACACACACACATTCATACATGCATATATACATAAGCGAGAGAGAGAGAGAGAGGGGAGAGAGAGATAGACAGACACATTAATCCATGCGCATAGATAGGTAAGTATATACTTACGCAGTCAGGAACAGATATACGTGCATCTATGTATCCAGGCACATACATACACGCACACGTACACGCACACACACACATACGCACGCGCACGCACCCATAAATATACAAGTGATGGGCAAACGAAAGAAAATGATACTCAAGACATTTACTAGAAGTTACATGTATTGTTTATAACGCTCCACATGTAATAGTCCAATGGATTGAGATCTGTTAGGGGTTCTGTGATCAAGAAAATTTTCGGCTCTGTGTTACCAGAGCGATGTGTGATAGTGCAGAGTCTTACTGAATTACATATTACCTTTCATTGCATACACTGCCTATCCAGGGTTTAACAATTATTTCCAGGACTTCACTGTAGGTGGCAGAGTTAACTCTAAGGTCTTGTGGAAAGAAGTAAGGAGGCATCATATATACTTCATTGCGGACAACCCCTAAGACCATGACGGTTGCAGGAAATTATGTATGCATAACTCTTAGAACTTTAGAAGGGTCTGCACAGAACGATCTGTCATTTCTTTTGTTAAATTTTTGATCTTAGTCGAAGTTTTTCTCGTTTGAGAAAAACTAAATCAAATCTTCTTCTGCTGGATTTTTCAGTTTGTTTAAGAACCTTTCAGATCTGATGTGATTTCCTTTTGCTTTTTCTAAAAAAATTGACCTTTCCTCATCATATAAGACTTATATCTGATGTCTTCGTGGACAACATTTCTGACTGTTCCTTCAGACACATGGAGATCTTTTGCAATTGACCTCATGGAATTTCTGGAATTGTAATCAATGGTCTGTTGAACTTGTTGAATAAATTCAGGTGTTCTGACGATTTCAAAGCGTTTAGACTGCGTTTTATGTTTTGATACTGGTGATGCGTTTCCATCTTCAGTCTCTAGCTCCTTACAAACTTTGTAGAAGAAAGAACTGGCAACTTTTAAAAATCGAAATAATTCTAAATCGCTATGCTCAGCCTTTATAACGACAATAACAGCATGCCTCTTCATTTCGTGAGTAAGCTGAGGGTCTGTCATTAATATTTTCTGAAACAAAAATTAATCAGAGCTAGTAAAAAATGCAGCAATGACCCCCAAAATGTATATCCCCAAATACCTTACACACCATGTATATATATATATATATATATATATATATATATATATATATATATATATGCAAATAGAAAGAAAGCAAAGACTGAAGATTTTCAGGCAATGAATATTCATATATAAATATAGAGATATTTAGATATTAATAGATCAAAACTACGCTGAGTACAAACCGGGCTCGGTGATCCATCACAATGTTGGTAGATGTAGTTCATCAAAATATGCACATAAACATTGGATAAATCGTGACTCTGTCATCAGTGTAGAAACAAGTTTGTCAATTTTTCTGTGACAGTCCGCTAAGATCATTTCATGAATTTTCATGATGCTTTCATTCGTTCGGGAGGTCGTCGTTCGTCCTGAACGATATTGTTCTTTAAGTGATAAGTGACTATTCCTAAAGCGTGGAAACCAGTCGTAAACATAACATCGACCTTGTAAGCTGGTTTAAGCATGACAACTGTTTCGGCTGCTTTTTTTTGCAGCAGAAAGCAGAATATCACGGGAGCACGCTGTTCCTTTGTTTCGGCCCTCGCAAAAATCGTCGAACAGAGGAGAAACACTGCAAAACAAAGACGCAACACGTGGAAGTTCGGCTCCTCCCTACGACTCCGGTCAAACTGATGCCTGAGGGTTGCATCAAGTGGCTTCTAGCGGCGGAAGCCTGAACTACATCAAATTTTTCACACAGAACGTTTCCAGTTACTTTTAGGTATTTATACACACACACGTGCGCGCACACACACATACACACACACACACACACACAAATACACACACACACACATATATATATATGTTTATTTATCTATAGGCGCATCGCTCAGTGGTTATATATATATATATATATATATATATATATATATATATATATATATATACACACACACACATATGTATGTATGTATATTCATAAAAACACGCACTCATATCTATAGCAAAAATTTAATTGACAGCTGCATTTAGTCATTGCATGTACATACACACAGTACTTGTGTGTGTATGTGTGTGTGTGCGGGTGTGTCGGTAGGAATGTATGTATGTGCATATATTCATCTGTGTATATATATATATATATATATACATATGTATGTATGTATGTATGTATGCATGTATGTATGTATGTATGTATCTATCTATCTATCTATCTATCTATCTATCTATCTATCTATCTATATATATATATATATGAGTGTGTGTGTGTTTGTGTGTGTGTATGTATGTGTGTGTATATATTTATATGTAGATAGCTAGGCATACCACTATGTATACATACTTATATACGTTTTATATATACCTATGATATATATATATATATATACATCATATATACACATATACACATGCTTACATACCACCCCAAACACTCATACATACATGCATACATACATACATACATACATGCATACATATATAAGTGTCCGTATAAATGTATGATATACTGATTGACCAGTTTGCTAAACGCTAGGGTTGAATAGTTTGAACAGACATTTGAGCATTGTGCATCGTATACACCATTTGTGCATTTTTCCGTGTACGTTCATGTGAGTGCACGTCTCATAGATTGTTGAAATCTTATATCTTACACTGTCCACTTTTATGTTAGCAATTCCAGACATAGTACCAATTGATCAGGGCAGAATTGAGGTGAGAGCGGGGAAAGGCAGGAGACTGGCTAAAGAGTACTTAAATCCAATGCTGACGATATTTTTAAATAGTGACCATTACTTATGGATCAGTAGTTACAGAGATCAAAGCTTCAATTTGCTTCGCTTCGCTGCATGTTTGCCCAATTACATGCTTTCCTACTTTATACTATCACAAATTGCAACACAAGAATTTGATAGTGCCAGTTTCGTTGCGTTTTCATTCAGTTATATGTTTGAATCCCAAGGCTTCTTTTCATATATACCCGCCCACCAGCTGCCCCTACAATTCTTACAAATATTCCTGCAAATACACATGCGTATATAAATACAGATGCCTATATAAGACACATACGCGTATACACATAGTTGCTTATACAATGACACATGCATAAATAGATACATATATGTTTGCAATTGCATGTGTCTTCATCTATAAGTGACTATATGAATGCATAAGCTTGCACATACGTACATCTGTGTGCGTACGTGTGTACCGTCATGTGTATGATTTCATGTTTCTCTCTCTCCCTCTCTCTTTCTTTCTCTCTGTTTTTCTATCTATCCATGTAGCTAACTATCTGTCTGTCTGTCTGTCTGTCTGTCTGTCTGTCTGTCTGTCTCTGTCTCTCTCTCGATCTATCTATCTATCTATCTATCTATCTATCTATCTATCTTTCTATCTCTGTCTGTCTGTCTGTCTGTCTGTCTGTTTCTCTCTCTATCTATCTATCCATCTATCTACGTATATATTTATGCATCACTCACACACACTCTCTCTCTCTCTGTATAAATACATACATACATATATATTGTTAGATTTGTTTGTATGTAGGGTTACATGTGAAAAATAATCAATATTAATCGAATATCCACTTAATATAATTTAGTAAATATATTTATTCTAGTTTTACAACGAAAACTTTGAAGTTTTAACCTTTACTGTGTTACAAATAACACGCTCGCGCGCGCACACTTCCTCTTACGTGCACACATGACTACAGTAGATCTTGAAGCAATTAAAGCTATAAATGATAGCATATAAATATTGGGTTGTAAAACCCTTTTAAGATAGATAAAATCGAAAGGTCCGACTTCCCTCCAAAAGGATTTTGCAATCTAATACAAGAACATATTATTGTTTCATGATCTCCCAAGAACTTATGAATTCTGATGATGACGTCAGCAATATATATATATATACATATATGTATACATTATTGTGTCTGGAGAGAGTAATTCTCTTTTAGTGCCTTATTATTTAACACACTCACCGGTTTGATTTCCACTCATTTAGTTATTTGTTCTTCTAAGCTTTTCGTAGGGTCCTGCAACATTTTCAATAGTCTTGCAACCTTTTCAATAGTCAAGAGTCAACGACTATTGAAAAGGTTGCAAAACACAACGAACATTTTAGAAAAAATAAATAACTAATGAATGGAAACCGAACCGGTGTGTGTATTAAATAATAAGGCACTAAAATAGAATGACTCTACCCAGACAAAATAAAGTATGCTTCAACACACGAATTCACAGAAAAATCTTGCAAACCAAATACAAAACTAAATATATGTATGTGTGTGTGTATGTATATGTGTGTGTGTGAGTATACACACACACACACACACACACACACACACACATATACATATACGAGGGAGAGGCAAACATTATACGCACTTTTGTTTTTTCAATGTATTTATACAAAAGCAGGGGATTAACAAGTACGCAATTTTTCTACATATGTCCATACATAGATGGACATCACCTCTCATTCGTAAGCATCCTAAGTAGTGACTGAATTAAATATCAGGGGCGCATAAATATTTTCTGCAATATGTATTGTTTGTAGATTTTTTTTTGTTTCTGTTTTGATGTTTGTAAACCAAAACAAGAAAAAAATCATGCGTGCTCGTATGTGTATGTGTGTGTTTGTATGTGCGTGTATATGTGCGTACTTTTGCCTGTTTAACTATTTGCATGTTTGTACTGCAACTGTTGGCTGATGGATTTAATATTCAAGCAATCTCTCAGCTCCCTTGTGCTCTGTCTTTCATGCAACTGAACATGTCATATCAAACACAACGTACTTCATTCATTATTCTGCCACCTCTCTACATATCTTTCCAGCACAGATGACTGAGTCCACAAGGTAATAAGACAGGTTGCCAGTTCATATTCTGAAATGAGCTTCGATAAGGCTTTGTATCAATGGTTTAAACACCTTAATCTCCAAATGACCGTGTCAATCTAGCTCAAAGTAGGTACAGCAAAAGGCCTAATCCACTGTTTTAGTCATCTACAGAAACAGCGGCAGTACCAGCAGCAGCCACAACAGTAAGCCATGGTATTGATGACTCATATATTTATTATCTTGTGGTGCTGATTTCAATTCATCATGTTGGAAATTCTTCTAGTGATAAAACACATTCCACAGACAATCAAAGAAATTATATTCTTGAGAAGGTTATAATGCCTCTCATAGTGACTTCCAGGAACTATAATGTTAGAATAGTTAAATACTAGTATGTTTTCGTGTTATTTGTTTATGTTTGTTTTCTAGAGAATTGATATGAATATTAAACATCTGTGTATGTGTGTATGTGCGTGTCTATACTCGCGAATGTAAATATGCATCACTATATGGATCCGTAATGTATGTATGTATATATGTATGTACATACACGTGTGTGTGTGCGCCTATATAGATATATAGTTTTTTTACTCTTTTATTTGTTTCAGTCATTTGAATGCAGCCATGCTGGAGCATCGCCTGTAGTCGAACAAATCGACCCCAAAACTTATTCTTTGTAAGCCTAGTACTTATTCTATCGGTCTCTTTTGCCGAACCGCTAAAATACCTGGATGTAAACACACCAGCATCGGTCGACAAACGCACACACACACACACATTTACACACACACACACATCTACACACACACACACATCTACACACACATCTACTATAGCCCGAGGCTATAGTAGAAGACACTTGACCAAGGTACCATGCAGTGGGTCTGAACCCGGAACTATGTGGTTGGTAAGCAAGCTATCTACCACACAGCCACTCCTATATACATATACATATATATATATATATATATATATATATATATATATATATATATATATATATATATATATATATATATATATATATATATATATATATATATATATATATATATATATATATATATATATATACATATAATATTATATACATATATATTTTATATACATACATGCATGCATACATATATATATATATATATATATATATATCGAGCACCGCCTCGTAGGTCTGACCGAGCATATCTCAAAAATAAGTACTGACGTACATATTTTAAGTATGCACGTGCTCCAGTGGTTAGGATGTGGGTCACACGGTCATAAAGGCGTTGGTTTGTTTCCTGGTTTCTTAACTTTGATGATTTTGATAGGTTTCGGCCAGTATAGACCCTGGTCATGTCTAACTCAATAGCGCCACCTGGTGAGTTGTCCTTTAGTTAAATGTTGCATTTCATTTGGCTTTCACCTGCTCATCTATAAAGTGAGTAACAAACAACAGTGTGCTAGTGCAGACTTCGATCCCGCTAGCTGTCGGACCCTGGATGTTCTGCTCGGTTAAAGGTAATAACACAGAGAGGATGTCGACGTCTGCTGGCGACGAGATAGAGACCTCAGGACAACTATAAAAACCAGTGTATATGCTACCGACTTATACTTATGATCTCTCATAAGGCTCTTCAGATGTTAGTTATGTTTGGACCCACGTATCTTTGCGAAGCTGCAAATTTTCACGCTCGTTGCTGTCAAGACCAATTACAGAAACAGCATGAACGTTGAAAGAGACTTACGTTGTGCACTCTCTTGTGGCTAAGAAGCAGTGTCTAAGTAACTCACTAATAATGTGACTAATTCATATTAAAAAAAA
Organism: Octopus bimaculoides; assembly: GCF_046866305.1. Lineage (NCBI taxonomy): Eukaryota > Metazoa > Mollusca > Cephalopoda > Octopoda > Octopodidae > Octopus > Octopus bimaculoides. The sequence continues at coordinate 75,526,933 of NC_142937.1, read as the reverse complement.
AAAACTTATTTTGCTGAGAAGCAATGTCAAGAATCTCACTTTTAGTATAATGTGATTACATATGAAACTGTACATATTTTGTATAACGTGACTAATTCATATTCAATAAAAAGTCTAAAAACATATTTTCGATTTTATTTAAAATCTGGGAATTTTATTCACAGATGCAGGCATGGAAAGAAAGACAAATTCCTAGGGGAGGTGTGGTAGTAAAAAGGTTAAGAACCACTGCATTACCTGACTTTAATAGAAATGTAAGTGAAATCACTCTGGTATCAATTTTCACCGCCTTACAATATAAGAAGGTCACTTTACACAATGTATCTGCAAACGAAATATAGTATGGTCACGGCTGGAATACTTTTGAACATACATTTACATCAAGTTTACTAAATTATTTCCTCTGTTTTACCTCTTTATTCTGCCCAGCAGTGCTGACGTGAAGAGTATACTGCAAAAGAGTTGGATGCCACAGCAGAGGCAATAGACATGTATCATTTTGTTATTAATTTAATTGAAAGAAATGTTCAAATCCTGCCATGGTCATCTTTGCTTTTTATTCTTTCAGAGTCAGTAAATACCAGTGAAAAACTAGGGTTGATATAATCGGCTGTTCTCGCCCCACCAATTCCTCGCATTCTGCGTTTGTAAACAATCACATTCATTAGATTTGATGTCATATTTTTTTATGAGATGAATGAGTTTGGCTCTTTTTAAAACTAATTCCCTTCTAGGCAGTTTCAAAGATGCACACGCATAGATACTCTTTGATACTCTTGCACGAGATTTGTCTTTTGGTTATACAAATCAATGAAAGCCTTATTCACCCTTATTCACGATGACAAGAGGGTGGGAACAGCTCAACATACTCACATATTATCTAGACAAACAAGTTAGTTCCGATTACTTTGAAAAAACATCACGTACCCTTGCAATTTCTCTTGTATTACCTTAAGTATACGCGTATCCCGTTTCGAGAACCCCAGCTTCACACGATCAGATTTTTCACCCAGACATTTATTTCTTTCACTGTTTTCTTTTTTTTCTCGATAGTTATCCATCTTTTATTAGATGGTAGCGCGTGATTTGAGGGAGGGTTAGCACATGGTGGCATTTAAGGCTTAGAACATAATTAACTGCAGGTTAATTAAGAAAAAGTAAAAATAAAAACTAATTGATGTATTATGATTTGATCGTTAAACAAAATATTTGACGTTCATTGAATACCATTTGGGTCAGAAACAGCACTATGGACTCATTCTTCCTCCTCCTCTCAAAAGATAACAACAATATACATAAAACAAAAGAAAATGAAGGAAAGATAATGAACGCAGTGGATGCGAAATAATGAAGTAAAATTTAGTACTATATCTTAAGTAAGACTAACTCCACAGGAATAAACTAAGTATGCCAAATTAGTTTGTTTACTAAATACCTAATTTATCCCCAGAAATTTTCCACCTAATTTGGTTCTGGATTTTGAATTACCATTTCGGTCTTTCGTTGGAACAAAATGTTTTCGATTTTAATGGGAAATCCACACGTTATGCTTTCTCCTTTTCTTTTATTTCAAATCCTTGACCACCCTAATCCATATTTGACTTTCATTGAATACCAGTGGAGGGTTAAGCTCATCACTAGTATCTAATTTGCCATTGTAATGGTCTCTGGATCCAGGGAGAATATTTACATTCACAATTCACATAAAATGATCAAGGCAGCCGAGATTTGCATAAACGCACGCATTAATGTACGCACACAAACCGACATACATATACACATACATTTAGCTGTATGCAAGCATGCTTTCACTTTGCTTACGAATGTATTTGTACGCAGTGATAAACACGAGTGTATAAAGCGATACATACAACCATTGCCACAGTCCAATGACTGAAATCACTATAAAAGTTGAGAACTATATACATACATACATGCATACCTACATATATACATTATATATATATATATATATATATATATATATATGTGTGTGTGTGTGTGTGTGTGTGTGTGTGTGTATGTATGTATATGTATATATATGTATATATAACTATACATATGTACATAGATATACCTATATATGTGTGTGTGTGTCTGTGTATGTATTCACATATACGATGACATACATGTTTATATGTATGCATATTCATAAGTAGTGAGACTATGCGCATACCTATAAACCCTTACATCACCTTTGCACTTGGTTTCCCCTCCTCTCTCTCTCTCTCTTTATCTGGACGTATGCATATATATATATGCTTGCATTTACATATATACATATATACAAATACACACACACATACACATGTATATGTACAGCGAGCTGGAATATATATTAACACATACATATTACTAGTTAGTAAATCGATCACACACTGGTGTTTGGTTAGTTTGTTTCAAGTTTTTGCTATATATTATCTCTTGGCTTTAGTGACAAATAACTAGCTGAATTATTCATTAGTAATTTTTCCTCCTAACGATAAGTCGAAGATAGTATGTAAGTGACCATAATGAATCAGAGTGGTTAGGATTGATTCACTTAAATTTCCATATTCATTCATTATTTTCATGATGAACGCATTTCTCACTTTCGCACACACTATCTCTATCCACCCATATCTATCTATTTATCTATATATGTATCTCTCTCTCTCTCTCAAGCATTTTTACTTTTACCCATTTTGCTTCTCCCCACCTTCTCCTCCATGCGTCTGTCTGTCTGTATGCATGTATGTCTGTGTCCGTTTCTCTATCTTTCTTTCGTTCTGTTTCCTTTATTTTCTTCTACTCCCGTTCAATGACTTCTTTCTTTATCATACATTCATACATAAGTACCAACACAAACACAAACAATAACCATATACATACACATAGACATACATACATACATACATGCATGCATATATACGCATAAATCTACACATATATACATAGATATATATACAGATATACATATACATATATACAGATACTGAGAGATACATGCATATATATATTCATATTTCTCTTCCACTTTCTATATATATATAAACACACACACACACACATATATATGTGTACATATATATGTATATAGATATATGTATATATATATATATATATATATATATATATATATATATATATATATATACACATATACATATATATACATATATATATATATATACATATATATATATATATGCATGTATGTATGTATATGTATAGATATATGTATATATATATATATATATATATATATATATATATATATATATATTATATCATATTATATATATATACATATACATATATATATATATATATATATATATATATATATATATATATATATATATATATATATATATATATATATATATATATATATATATATATATATATATATATATATTATATCATATTATATATATATCATACATATATATATATATATTATATCATATATATATTTTAATTTTCTGTATATGTGTCGCTTAATCTACTTTCTAATATGGCTTCTGAATTTTTCCATCTCTGCTGCTTTTATCAAAGCTAGTTTGTAGTGTGCAATTTTTGCAAAGAGCTATTTTATTTTATTTTTCCTTTGAGTACTTTTTTAATGGTGGGGAGGGGGGAGTGCTGCTTTAGTTTTCTTTTTATTTGTATTGCTTCTGTTTCATTTATGTTTCTTATTTTAAGTCGGTTGTCCATGCATAGGTCTGTATACTCGGATGTACGGACAACATATATATATATATATATATATATATATATATATATATATGTATATGTGTATACTTGTGTTTGTTTATATATCTTTGTGTATATTGCTGTGTATATTACTGTAAACATGTATGTCTCTAAGAACAAGTGCTTCCACTGTGCTTGTATGTGCTGAAGCAGATATTTCTTTTATATATTTGTATATATCTTCTTTAAGAGTGTTTCTTGATTTTATTTCCCTTTATATTTCAATTTTTTTTCTATCTATTGCTTTCATTGACCGTCATTAGTAATGGTATTACGTTAACACTGCCAGCCTAGAAAAAGAAAAAAAAAAATAGTATATGTATTATCAAGAAAAGAAAAAAAGGAAAAAAAAATCAACAGTTTGAAAATAACTATAAACAAGCTAGAACTATAAATACGAAAGAAATCAACATCAACCACAACAACAACAACAATAAGATGACACCAACAACAGCAGTGACAAGAACAAATCAAAGTTCAGACAGATAACCTTTGATAATTATATACTAGATTCTACATAGCGTATACGTGTTTATGTGTATATATATACATATATATATATACGTACAAATATATACATGCAATATATATATATATATATATATATATATATATATATATATATATATATATATATATATATATATATACATATGTATGTATATATATATATATATATATATATATATATATATATATGGGTATACATATATATGTAAATATGTATATATACATGTGTGTATATATATATATATATATATATATATATATATATATATATATATATATATATATATATATATGTATGTATGTATGTATGTATGTATACAATGTATATACGTATTGTCTGCTGTACATATGTGTGCAATAGCATACCTATTAATACATATCTTAGAACTGGCACTGATTGAGATGAGGCTAATATATTATTTTATGTTGCTTCTACGTTCATTTATTTATGTACTTCTTTCTGATACATATACATATTCACACACACACACACACACACGCACACACACACACACACACACACACACACACACACACACATATCCACACATACTCATATTTAAATCTGTTTATTCATTTATTTTCGACCGGATTTATCTGCTAATTATGAAAGCAGTCATCTGATATCAACTATGAAATATTACAAATATAAATATCCTATCTCGCATGCCGCAACATAAAGATCTCATATACATATTAACATGAAGAAGAGTGAGATTATGTACGTAATAAATATTTCGGTACGAATCACAGAAATGCAAATGTGTTCAAATGGGTTACACAGACCGTCTACCACAACCTGTATCTGATATATTCAAGCATTATTTATACATTTGCACATTTACTGTGCTTGTAGTTACTTTATCTCTATGCGTATGAGTATGCGCATATGCATGTATATGTGTATATGTGTCCAAGTTGGTGTCTGTATATGATTTTGCCAGTCAGTGTAGGCATTTATGAGTAAATATAATGGCGTGTGGTTCAGTGTATGTATGTATGTATGTATGCATGTATGTATGTATGTATGTATGTATGTGTATGCGAGTATAGTGTTTGTGTGCCTCTTTCTTGTGTAGAAGTTTCATTAGTTTTAAGTATGTCAACATGTGGTTATCATTCTACAAGTATGTGTGCGTGTTTGCATTGGACATTTACATGAGAACATATATACATACGTTCATAGATATGTGCATAGGAAGGTACTTACGCATATATATATATATATATATATATATATATATATATATATATATATATATATATATATATATAATATATTATATGCTATTATGGTATACCTGTAATATATAAAACTGTGTGTATGTATGTGAATGTGTGCGTGTGTGCGTATATATATATATATATATATATATATATATATATATATATATATATATATATATATATATATATTAATATATATATATATATATATATATATATATATATATATATATATATATATATATATATATATATTCACCATTAGCGTGTGAATAAATATATAATTTTGTTTGCATGTAGGTGATTTAGCTTATATTTCTGCTTTAGTTTTGATTATACATTTCAGAAATAATGTCATTGTCAATGAAACGGCACTTATATTCCAAAAAAAAAAAAAAAAAAAAAAAAGAAGCTACTGTAATAATTGTGGTTCTATAACTAAAACTTGTTAGGTTCGAAATTAACGGGAAACATTTAAACCTTTTATGTTAACATTTTATAGTAGAAATTAACCTATTATGTTAATTTTAATAAATCGCTGATATACGTATACTTTTATACTCGTTCACTAGATGAAGCAAAGTCATGCCGCTTCAGCTTCAAGGGTTTTAATCAATAATAATAATTTGTTTCAAATTTTGGCGCAAGGCCAGCAATTTTGTGGGCGTGGATAAGTCGATTACGTGGACCAGGACTTAACTGGTACTTATTTTATAGATTACGAGAGGATGAAATTTGAACTTAGAGTGTCGTGGCACGCCGTCGCTTACGACGTCGAGGGTTCCAGTTGATCCGATCAACGGAATAGCCTGCTCGTGAAATTAACGTGCAAGTGGCTGAGCCCTCCACAGACACGTGTATCCTTAACGTAGTTCTCGAGGAGATTCAGCGTGACACAGGTTGTAAGAAGGCTAACCCTTTGAATACAGGTACAACAGAAACAGGAAGAAAGAGTGAGAGAAAGTTGTGATGAAAGAATACAGCAGGATTCGCCACCATCCCCTGCCGGATCCTTGTGGAACTTTAGGTGTTTTCGCTCAATAAACACTCAACGCCCGGTCTGGGAATCGAAACCGCGATCCTATGACCGCGGATCCGCTGCTCTAAACACTGGGCAATTGCGCCTCCAAACTTAGAATGTAAAGGCGGACGAAATACCACTAAGCATTTTGCCGTGCATACAAACAATTCATATATATATGTTGGTACAAACGGGAAAATAAAACTCAAAATATGAGTATATGTATATTTTTACTAATGTTTAGTAGAAGTAACAGTGACTCAGCATCCGAGAGTTTCGTGCGTTCGAATAGACCTTCAGTCATTCTGTTACTTCTGCTAAATATTCTTTTCTACTCTAGTCATAGGGTCCGAAACTTTTGGAGAGGAGGCCTGTCGATTACATTGGCCCCAGTGTGCAACTGGTACTTAATTTATCGACCCGAAAGGATGAAAGGCAAAGTTGACCTCGGCGGAATTTGTATTCAGAACGTAAAGACAGACGAACTTCTGCTAAATATCAATATGTATGTATATATATATATATATATATATATATATATATATATATATATATATATATATATATATGTAGGTATGCATGTATATCTGCATGTATATATGCATATATACACAATGTATTCATACACGCATGCATATAATAATACACTCACACACACACACACATACATGCACACACATATGCGTATGCAATGTGAACTTCCATAAATTTTCTGCAAGCGCATGTCTATGTGTGTGTGCGTGTGTGTGTGTGTGTGTGTGTGTGTGTGTGTGTATTAATTATAAATGAGATTATATATTTTCGCATGTGTTATCGCTTTAAATCTCTTTCTTTTCTATTTATTGAGCCCTTCTCTTCAATCGTTTAATGGTAAAAGTAAAAACCTTTTGCTGTAAGTATGAAATAATTATCCGTATAATTAATATAACAAGCCATTTCCTTGATTTCATTTAAAATTATATTTACGATATATATATTCATGTTTGATACACCTACACAATGTTCTTTGCATAGCAAGCTTTGTGTACTTTTCCCCCAGGTAATTCGACACGTCGTATGTTAATGCAGATGAGGACACATACCCGTAAAGAGATTAAGAAATTGAAGAATTTAACGAAAATTAGAGGCATATCGAAATCGTCCTGCATGTGCTCAGAGGAAGAGGAGCTATCAAAAATGGTTGACTCAATTGGTTGTAGAACTTAGATTCATTTTCATAGTCGTTACTGGACAGGCAGTGGCGAGTCTGAAAGAAGTTTTTGTTTGTGACTTGTGTAAGGTTGTACTAATTAAGTAAAACGAAAGAGATTATTTTATTCGTCGCACAAACAAAAAAGTGCAGAAAGAAAACGCATGATTTTCTGTTAATGATACAATTGAATATCATATGTAGATTGGCGGGCGTTTGATAAATTTCTTGGGTATTTATATGCCACCCTAAACCTTTTGAGTTCAATCTTGCTCAAATCATCTTTTATTTTCATGCTTCCGGAATCGATTGAACAATTACTTTACCAAGCACCGGAGGTGATGTAATCAATTGGTTCTGTTTGACCAATGTAAGAGCTTGTGAATTTACTAAAATGATTATTATTTTAGAGGAATAATTGCTCAGCCCAGGATTTGAGTAACTGAGAAGTGGGGAAATAAATGCGCGAGACACGAATGCAATAAAAATAAACAACACTAGAATAACACATGAAAGAAACTACGAAAGTATCACACGCAAAAAAAAAAAAAAGAAAAAGCAAGCAAACAGGAAACTGCACTTATAAAGAAAATAAAACAACGCACTGAAAGAAGAACATGAACCCACACTAAAATACGAACAGGAAACTACACAAAAACAATGAGATGAAATTACGGTAAAGAAAAACAAAACACTGCAACACACGAAAAGAAATGCAGGAAACCACACTGAAACAAGAACAGAAAACTGCGTTAAAAGAAGAACAGGAAAGCACACTAAAGATGAACAGGCAATTGCAATAAAAGAACGCGAAAACCGCGAAATAGCATGAGAAACTAACACTAAACTAAAATGGTGACACTAAAACAATGACAAGAGTCTACACGATATCTACACAAAATATGAAGAGGTTACAAGGAAGTCTACTATATAACAGACGAATGTAATGTCTACATACAGGCACAGGTTGTATGTAGTAAGCTTGCTTCCCAGCTATATGCTTCCGACTTCAGTCCCATTGCAGGGCACCTTGGGCAAGACTTATACTGTAGCCTCGAGCCGGTCAAAGCTTCGTGAGTGGATTTGGTAGACGGAAACTGATAAAGGGCTGTTGTATATACATAAGTGTGCGTATTATATACATGTGTATGTGTGTGTATCTTTGTACCTGTATGTCTTTGTGTATGTGTTTGTCCCCCACCACTACTTGACAATCGGTGTTGGTGTGTTTACGTCACAAATTAACGATTTGGTAAAGGAAACTGATAGAATAAAATACCAGGCTTAAATAGAATAAGTCCTGGGCTGAATTTGTTCGACTGAAAACCCCCCCCCTCAAGACAGTGCCCCAGCATGTCCGCAGTCTAATGACTTAAACAAGTAAAAGACAAAACGTAAATTACCTTGATTAGGGCCCACACTTGGAATAAGACATAATAGCGGCATAATTAGCCTCAAATTATAATAATTCATTAGTAAGACGAAGGCACGTGGTGGCCTAGTGGTTAGGCAGTTGCACTCACGATCGCTAGATTAGGGGTTCGATTCCTTGATTAGGCGGCGCGTTGTGTTCTTGAGCAAAACAACACATTATTTCACGTTGCTCCAGCCCCACATCCATTTGGGTGGAGAATGTTGGACTGCTTGGCTAGCCAGCGTGGTGGCGTCATTTGAAGGCTAAAACAATGCAAAAAAAAAACGCATTGTGACAAGCGATGTGTAGCAACATCTGATAGCCTGGTCGGTGACGTGATCACGTGATCGCGTGACGACGAATCGCACCCAATATAGCCATCTATACAATATAACAGTAGCATACAATATAACAGTAACATACTTGCACTTGATACTTCAGTAACAAAAACACTGGGATTAAAGAAATTTTTAAAAAATGCAACAGTTAAGAATATAGCAATACAAAATTAAAAAATATTAAGAACTATGATGACAATGATGATGATGGTGATATTGGTGATGGTGTATTTACTTAGGCAATAAGTGCGAGATAATTTATTTCAAAAGTGGTTTGTCTAGCCAAATCTTGCACCCTGAGAAAAGCCAACAAATATAATGACAAGAACATTACTACTACTGCTGCTGCTAATAGTAGTAGTAGTAAAAGTAGTAGTAGTAGTAGAAATAGTAGTAGTAGTAGAAGTAGTAGTAGTAAAAGTAGTAGTAGTAGTAGTAGTAGTAGTAGTAGTAGTAAGTAGTGATATCAATAACAATAAACGATGCAGCAACAACCATAAAAAAAATAACAGTAATAATAATAATGATAACGATCATTATTATTATTATTATTATTATTATTATTATAAATATAAAGGAATGTAAACAACAAAGGCAAAAACTATTGAAAAAAGTACAATGTAATTAAATTTTAAATTCTAATCTTCATCTGAAAATACCAGCAAGAATTGTAGATTCAATAACAACAACGGAAAATGAAAAGAAACGAAAACAAAAGAAAAAACAAAGGGTACAGCAGATATATATATATATATATAAATATATATATATATATATATATATATATATATATATATATATATATATATATATATATATATATATATATATATATATGCATATATATATATGCATATATATATATGCATATATATATATATGCATATATATATATATATATATATATATATATATATATATATATATATATATATATATATATATGTATGTATATATATATATATATAATATATAGGCATATACACACACATATACATATTCATAAATGTATATTCATTCCCAATGGAGATCAAATTAGTTAACTGACCTCCAAGTATATACTTAACTTCTGTGAATTATTATCTCCGAAAGAAATATTACTTGAGAAAAGATAGAAGCATACAACAACACTACCATGTTCATTGTTTAATCAGATCAATGTTAACAAAATAATCGACTAAATTTTAATTTTAATTTTTGTTTTGTGTTTTCTATTTCAATATGAAAAAAAAAAAAAAAGAAATGTCTGCGTTGAGATAGAGCCGTCTTTGTTGTTTTCTGTATAGTTTTGCGCTATCTGTCTGAAGAGTAGCATTTTCTTATCTATACACAAATTGACCATTAGACTTGGTGACGTGAGTGTAGATTATATATAAATACATACATACGTATATACATAGATATATATGAATATACATATATATATATATATATATATATATATATATATATATGTATATATATATATATATATATATATATATATATATATATATATATATATATATATATATATATATATATATATATATATATATATATATATATATGTATGTATGCGTGTACACGGATGCGGGTGTGCGATAATATATATATATATATATATATATGTATATTATATAAACATATATAAAATGTATATATATTCACATATATACGTATATATATGTATATAAGCATATATGTATGTGTATATATATGTATATATATATACATATATATACATATATTTATATATGTATAGCAATATATATATATATATAAATAGATCATATTTATTTATATATATATTATATATATATATATATATATATATATATATATATATATATATATATATACATGTCAGAAGTAAATAGACATGCTTATAATCATTAAAATTTATTTAAATCTTAAATTATACATTCAAATTATTTATCAATTGTTATATTGTGAATATTTAATATTTATGAGACATGCCCCTTGGAATTTTTCAATGCAAGGACCCTATTAGGCATGTTACTGATCAGATGACGAATATTCTCTTGCCGAATTTCTTGCCAAGTTTATTCCAGTAATGCTTCCTCGTTCTTTTTTATGAACTGTCCTGTCCATTTTGACCTAGAGATATTCAATAGGTTTCATATCTGGTGACTGGCTTGGCCATGGAAGCTTTTTAATGCCATTCTCATCCAACAAATCTTGGGTTGTTTTAGCCATGTGACAAGGAGCCCCTTAAATAAAGAGTCTTCTTAAATCATTCCACCACTGGAGAAGATTGGAAGGAGTCCTTTCTGCAATATAGGCACATATTTATCTGAACTTATGTTTCCCTCATACCCCACCAGCTCTTATAAATTATTGCTCCAAATTGCTCCTCATACCATCACAGAATAGCTGCCATGTTTCATAGAAGGCTGCAATCTTTTGTATATCAAATTCTTGATCACAGAGTCTCCAGACCCACACTCGACTACTGTCAGGAAATGCAGCAAATCTGAACTAATCAGAGAACATGACAGTGTCCCAAAATGCTAGTGGCCTGTCCATCATCTCACTGGCCCAGGGAGAGAGAGAGATAGAGACCATGGATTGGTAATGACCGAAAGAGTAATGGGTAAAGATACCCTTCGGTTATGAATGACCATGAAATTGCAACTACAAAGTTCCTCTCCGAGGCACAAGTCCGGGCAAGGTTGTTTATGGATGACCAACAGTCCTCCAAGCATACCAGCTTCCCATCTCCGCACCATTGATGTTATCCAAAGGAAAAGCAAAGGCTGATATAGCTTGGCACCAATAACGTCGCAACCCATTTCTACAGATGAGTGAAGTAGAACAACATGAAATAAAGTATCTTGCTCAAGAACACAACACAGAGCCCGGTCCAGGAATCGAACTCACTACCTTATGATTGTGAGCTCGTCGCTCTAACCACTAAGCTATGTGCCTTCTTGACCGAAAGAGTTCAATTGCAACTTGAAACATGCTAAATGGGGTTCCTCCGAAGGATTTCTGGCGTAACGTTACTCGATGGTGTGCGTAGATCGGAAATCATACACACACACACACACACACACACACACACACACACACACATGCATATATGGCAAATGAAAGCAGGAAAATGGAAGACAGGAGAATTTTTATTAATCACGACAATTGTTTTGGCACATCTAGCATCGATCCCTCACATGTGGGATACTTAACTGGTTCAGGAGCACTCGACGGTGCAGATTTGTCTCCTCGAGTGATAAATAAATGTAACTAATTAAAATAACAGTTCTGCAATCTAGTTTCTTATTTCGTGTAAAGAAAAGCAACAACTTAAAGAGTTTATCTCCATTTATATAAAAGATCAATAATAAAATAACTAATGTAAAAAAAAACAAAAAAATTAACACGCAATACAACGTGAAAACTATTAAAAATAACCAGTAACTGATATGGATGTATAAACGCCCTCGCGCAAGCTGTATGGCGCATGTACACTCGGTCATTCAAACATCCACGAAGATGTAAGCATACGCACACGTGTGGTTTGGTGCGCACATGCTCACATAGCGAGTTAAATATTTGCTTGGTGTCTATAAGAATAGGGAGGTATTTCGTCTGCCGCTACGTTCTCAGTTCAAATCCCGCCGAGGTCGACTTTGCCTTTCATCCTTTCGGGGGTCGATAAATTAAGTACCAGTTACGAACTGGGGTCGATATAATCGACTTAATCCGTTTGTCTGTCCTTGTTTGTCCCCTCTGTGTGTAGCCCCTTGTGGGTAGTAAAGAAATAACACGTGTGGTTTGGTGCGCACACGCTCACATAGCGAGTTAAATATTTGCTTGGTGTCTATAAGAATAGGGAGGTATTTCGTCTGCCGCTACGTTCTCAGTTCAAATCCCGCCGAGGTCGACTTTGCCTTTCATCATTTCGGGGGTCGATAAATTAAGTACCAGTTACGAACGGGGGTCGATATAATCGACTTAATCCGTTTGTCTGTCCTTGTTTGTCCCCTCTGTGTGTAGCCCCTTGTGGGCAGTAAAGAAATAAGAAACGTTAGCGCACCGGGAAAAATGCATAGCAGTATTTCGTCTATCTTTATATATGGATGTCACTGCACTGTTCCAAAGAGTCCAAATCATCCTGTCTAGAGTGAGGACCATGCACTGTAACAAATTAGGATTGAAAGGCACACGACTATATAATATTTGCCAAAACAATTGAGAGATCTACTGGGTGTAGAGGCGTCTCAAATGAACGTACATCACAGCAAGAAACTTAAAAGAGAGCAGCACCATCGAAATCCCTTCTTCAGCAAAAGCCAATCACGGAAGAGTGGCCTTTGAAAAGGTGAAACACTGGCAATGCCCCAGCATGACCATAGCCTTTGGGCTGACATTCATAGAAAAATAAAATGTGTGTGTGTGTGTGTGTGTGTGTGTGTGTGTGTGTGTGTGTGTGTGTGTGTGTGTGAGTATGTGCGTGCGTGTGGATGTATATGTACGAATCTACATCGAGAAATGCCAGCGCATTTCAATACCACTTATTCTATCACCCTCCATTTCCATATCGACTGCCTCAACATTAACAGCAAAACGGAAGTCAAGGCCAAAAACCATATAGTTTCTTTTAAATACCAGATGGCCTAATTGTATGGGAAATTATTATCGTTGTTATTGTAGGTGAATCGCAGAGTTGGTAGAAGGCCAACTAGAAATGCGTTGAGGTATTTACTCGCATCCGGATTTTACATTCTTTGTTGTCAATCCTTCTGGGGTCAAATTTGTCATTCATCCTCTTGGCTCAATAAATTAACAACAGTCAAGTACTGTAAATGGGGGAAATCGTTTTGCTTCTTCAACTATATTATGCTGGCTTGTGCCAGCGTTAGTAATCAATCTTTGAAATTACTGTGCATTTCTATACTGGCATATTTCTTTATATTTCCACAATCTTATCTCCAATTTTTAATTTTCAGATTTACATCGAGTCAGTGATCGGGTTTAGCTGGTTGACTGAAAATTTTCACACTTTATAGTACATGCTGTATCGAATTGCATTCGGCAATAAGGAACACGACCTTCCTCACTTCGGGTTTCTTCGATATCAGTCAGCCTCATCTTCATTACCATTTTTCTCCGCATCTATTGTGTGATATTGTACATCAGAGTCTTCATGTACTTCTTTTATCAACAGCATTGTCCTTGCATGACCATTGTCCATTGAACTAGATGCCATAGTGTCGTGTTATATGGTCAAGTTTTTTCATTTTCTCTTCACCTGACAATTTACAGAAGAGTTGTATGGTAACAGTTTCTTCAGCGTGACTGTTTGGTAAGTAGCTTGCTATCCAACTACATTGTTCCGGGTTCAGTCCCACTGCTGGGTACATTGGGCAAGTGTCTTCTACTATAGCTTTGGGCTGACCAAAGCCTTGTGAGTCGACTTGGTAGAAAGAAACTGAAAGAAGACCACCTTATGTGTGTATATATATACATATATATATATATATATATATATATATATATCACGCAGTTGGTGACGGTTATGTAGTAAAAAAAAAAAATAATAATAATAAGCGAGACACAGGCACGCGACTGAGTTGGAAGCAGATTTATTTCTGCCTTTATAGCACGCAAGGAAAACGTTGTTGTAGGAATGTACGCGGCGCGTGTACTACAACAGTGCTATGCGTAGTTGTAATACTGAGATTGAAAAGCAGGGGCGAATTATGCCTACCTAATCTACAAAAAAATAAAATATTTTGCATTTTATGCTTAATAATGAGAGTAACCTTCATAATTTTATTGAATTAGGTGCATATTTTACCAAAAAAGGAAAATGTTACTATCGATCTATTTGATTCAGAGTAGGCACTGTCTACCTTGCCTACCCAGGCGGCACGTCCCTGAGATATATGTGAGCGTGTGTGTTTTATTTTTTCTTTAACTCGTTTCAATAATTTGACTGCAACCGCGCTGTGGGTCCGCCTTGAAGCAATTTAATGCTTCTATAAAACTGATATTTATCTTATCGCCATTTTAACCGAAACGCTATATATCGGAGACGTAGACAAACCAACACCTGTTGTCTAGAGGTGGTGGGGGTAAACGCACTCAGAATAAAATAGCACCCCTTCACGCAAACACAAATATAAACATATATAGACAAAAGGCTTCTTTCAGTTTCCGTCTACCAAGTCCACTCGCTTTGGTCAGGCCAGCACTATAGTAGAAGACACTTATCCCAAGGTACCATTTCAGTGGGATTGAACCCAGAACCACACGCTCGGGAAACAACCTTCTTACTACACAGTCAAGCCTATACACACACACACACACACACAAACACACACACACACACACACTCACACACACATATATATACAATCACAATTATGCATGCCTGTATACATACATTCATACATACATACATACATACATACATACATATACATACATATATACATACATACATACATAGATACATGCATGCATACACACACACACACACACACACACACACACACACACACACACACACACATATCGTAGCGTTTATCTATATAGTTATTGTATATCTATATTACATGATGCGGTCCATATAGAAATTAGACTAGAATTCTATGTATGTGACAATTTTACCTGAACAAATATTGAAACGCTGTACTGGATCAGAAATAGAAACTTATTATTTATAGATAGGAAAATAAAGAATTCTTAGAATTTTGATATACTTCTGAAAGGTCAGTGGCTAAATGTGTTAAAATAGCATAATACATTTTTCTATTCCAAGAATTCTTAAACTAGCAATAAAGAATTGGTTGTCTAGAAACCAGGGCATTCTGAATGAGAAACTATAGAAATCATTACAAGAAAATATCTTTGCAGAATGTAAGAATCGACCAGTTCTTTATATATCCTATAGCTATCTTAAAACTTTGTTTTTTAACCCCAGCCAACTCGGTCCTGATAGCCTGACAAAGCAGATATACCTATGATCAAGAGTGATTATACCGCTTCTTCTTCTTCTTCTTCTTCTTCTTCTTCTTCTTCTTCTTCTTCTTCTTCTTCTTCTTCTTCTTCTTCTTCTTCTTCTTCTTCTTCTTCTTCTTCTTCTTCTTCTTCTTCTTCTTCTTCTTCTTCTTCTTCTTCTTCTTCTTCTTCTTCTCGAATAGTGCACATCGGTTAGCATTATGTAAAATGTTCCTTTAAAAGACGATAGATAGGATCAGGACCGTTTCAAGACAGACATACAAAATATTTACCCAAATGCCTCACGCGTCACACGATTCAAATCTGATCTATATATATTATGACTCACAGTCGATAAAAATTACTACAGGGGCCAGTGCATTCATGAGCTTAGGGCCCTATAAAGCTGCCAATACAGCCCTGGGTAGGATGTTTTTTTTTTAAGATGGAATTTAGCTAATGTTTCTAATATTTTAGTGACCAGGTAGAGGAAGATCCCTTATATATTCTTACGGCTATCTTACAGATTAATGTGATGGATTAGTAGAATGTTTGAAACGTTGTGATTTTAGTCACTGCCCTGTATGTTTCTAAATTTCTTGTTTCGTAGATTTATTTCGTTGATTGGTTTAATGCAACCCTTGACACATTATTTTTTTATTTTTCTTCTTTTACTTTTACTTGTTTCACTCATTGGGCTATTGACATACTGGAGCATCGCCTTGAAGAATTTTTAGCCCATTGAATCGACCCCAGTATTTGTTTTTGTTCTTTTACTTTTAGTTTATACTATCGGACTTTTTGCCGAACCGTTAGATTACCGGTACGTAAACACACCAACACCGGTTTCCCAGCGGTAGTGGGGTACGAACATAGATGCAAAGACACAGACACAAACACGTGCACATACACGCACGCGAATACACACACACATTCAATAGACTTCTTTCTTTTTTCCGTCTTCCAAATCCACTCGCAAGGCTCTAGTCGACCTGCGGTTATAATGGAAGTCACTTATCCCAGGCGCTACGCAGTGGGACTGAACACAGAACAATGCGGTTGGGAAGCAAGCTTCTTCCAATGCCTGTGTTCTTTTAACAAGCGTCTTCCAATGGCCATGTTCCTTTAGCAGAGGAGTCTACACAGTTGCAATCACGCGGGTCAGGTCTCTGGTTTGAAGATATTTTCCTTCCTTCCTCCTCCCAGGCTAGGAAACATTGAAAACAATCACCGCCATTTTTTAAATATAAAGAGATATTCACGGCAGCTTTCGTCCTAATTTTGGGACTGCCATGTTGGCTTGGCGATAACTATTAATTTCCAGTACCGCTGCCGTAGTCTCCTTTAGAGAGACTTAGAAATATTAATAACTCTATTTCTGAAAACCAGTGGATAGATTCCACTGAAATTAGATAAATAACTTTCGAACAGATAGTCAGCAGCGCCGCCTGGCTAGGGCTTGGCTGCTCTGCATTGACAAGGGGCAACACCCTGAAACTAGTCTGCAGATGCCAAGCCAGCAGGGGGACACTGCTGACCTCCCCTGTTCGAAGGTTATAAAGGACACAGGTTTCGTGTGTCACATAGCTAGCTAGAGGCGATGGCTTCTTGGAGCTAATTCACGGCAGCTTTCGTCCTAATTTTGGGACTGCCATGTTGGCTTGGCGATAACTATTAATTTCCAGTACCGCTGCCGTAGTCTCCTTTAGAGAGACTTAGAAATATTAATAACTCTCTCTCTCTCTCTCTCTCTCTCTCTCTCTCTCTCTCTCTCTCTCTCTCTCTCTCTCTCTATATATATATATATATATATATATATATATATATATATATATATATATATATGTATGTGTGTATGTATGTATATCAAGAGCAGGGCTCATTAGCCACCAACGGAGCCGTAAATGCAAAATGTAAGTTAGTACTAGAGCGTAGGATGTTCCTGAAGGTCGTCAATGGTCCTCCTTGGTCACGAGTGGACGGCCATCATGTATGTATATACATATACATACATAGATATCTATAATAATAAATGCCAAAACCAATTTTTGTGTGTCAGTGTGTCACACTTTGACCCTCTCTCTCTCTCTCTCTCTCTCTCTCTCTCTCTCACTATTCAATGACACTTCTACTATTCCTCATGAAGGGATGAGAGTAATAATAAGCATAGAGACGGTGTAGATTGACAGTTGTGATGGTAATGGGGAGATAGTATTATTATGAGCTGTAGTTGTGATAGAGGCGGGGGCGACTGTGATGATGATGGTGGTGGTGGTGGTGGTGGTGGTGGTCGGTCAGAAATGACGTGCTAGTAAGTGATGTGAAAGACAGTGGTGATAGTGGTGGCGCCAGAAGTCTGGATGGTGTGTGTATGGCAGTTGTGGTGGCGATGGTGATATTACTGGTGATGGTGATGGTTGAAAACAATGAACAGAAAGAAAAATGTATTGATCCCTGAATGGTAAGACAAAAAATGCAATAAGTTCGAACTCAACAAAATATATCATTGCTTTGATGAAAATTGCTCGCTGCTTGAAAATATTGGTCAAGTTTAATAAACATGTTATATGTATTCAATGCATGAAGTGTCATTGTTGGTTCCATTATATATACATATGTATGTGTGTGTGCATATATATATATATATATATATATATATATACAGAGAGAGAGAGAGAGAGAGAGAGAGAGAGAGAGAGAGAGAGAGAGAGAGAGAGTGAGAGTGTGTGTGTAGGCGTGGCTTTGTGGTAAGAAGCTTGTTTCCCAACCACATGGTTCCAGGTTCAGTCACACTGCGTGTCATTTTGGGCGGCTTCTACTATAGCTTCGGGCTGACCGAAGCCTTGAGAGTGGATTTGGTAAACTGAAAGATGCCTGCCATATATATATATGGGGGCGTGTGTATGTTTATACACGCAACATGCTTCCAACTTGCTTTCCGTGTTTTGCTCATATACAATTGTGGACACCTGGAGCTGTCGTAAAAGACATTTGTGTGAAATGGAATGAAGTTTTAGTTTGAACCCGAAATCCTGTGATCGCAAAGTCAACTCCTTAGCTCCAAAGTTATGGCTGACCTTTTGTAAACCATACAAAAAAAAAAAAGAAAAGACAAAGTATACATCACCTGACATTATTAAAGTAAAAGGACATATCGTATAGTTCGAGAAAAAATGTTGGTATTTATTCATATTGACATGAAGCGCAAATGAAAATAGTTACAGATTAAGAAGTGACTCAAATATTAGGCCAAGCTTTTTATCAACGCCACTTTTATTTATTTACTTATTTATTTATTTATTTATTTATTTATTATGCCACATTATTAAACTAATTACTGGAATTTTAATTTGGCAAAGGATTAACATTTTTCGATACTATTTAGTACCATGCCCTAAGGTGTGTGCAATTTAAAATAAAACTAAATTAATGACGAACTTTCCTATATATGCCATTTAGAATTGATTTTCATTCCGTCGTCAATGCTTGTACATTGAGAGATGGACGACTTTGTTTTAATGATGTTGTTGTTGTTGATGTTGGAAGTGATGATGATGATGATGGTAGGTTAATTGTTTTACAGCTGGTTTCACTTCCTAGTGCTGACGACTCAACCGTAAAATAGAAGTGGAATGTAGTTATTGTCATTCAGCCAAAGAAGAGTAGGTGATTTGTTCCTTGCTTGGGGGAACAACAGGAGGCTGATTGTAATATTACTTAAAATCATCGCCTCTCTACTTTACCCAGCAATTTCAGCGAAGGAATCATTACAAGTTGATGCCTTGTCCTGCAAGAAATAGCAGGCACATTTCCCTCAAGTCAAAACTTGGTTATAATATATTTCGGATAACGTTAAATAATATATGGCCTGGATATACTATATGTTATGTTTGATCATGGTTGACCGTGGGTTTAAAACTACGAGAACAACAACAGATATTAGTTGAAATTTGTTCAAAATGTAGAAGACACCACACAATCAATTTATTTTAACCAAGAAGATAAGTAATTAAAATTGAAGAGACTTAACAACAAAATAAATTATACTTTTGAAAATATGCTAATATAAAATCATAAATTACCTTTAAAATCGATAAAAACAAAATCATCAGTCTACCAGTCTATCTAATTCATAAAACTGACGTTCGGAGAAGTATAATAACGTTTCTAAGTTTGAGAAATTCCAACGGTCGTGGTACCATTTTTAAAAATCAATTTTCAATGGCTGTTGACAAAAGCAAAACGCAAAAAGAAAATATTGAGGGATTCTCTGATATTCGACGTCAAACTTTTTGGTTGTCTATTATCTTAGCCTGCAAATTTGACTTATAGAAAAGATGAATTCATCGAATCTTAAGAAGATATGTGTCTGGTAATGGGTGCATCATTTTGAGAATATAACTGCAAGAGCAAATGACTAAACCAACTTCAGTCAATTTCTTTCTAATCGCAAAACTTTTGTGATTATTAAATACATTTTCTGAGACAAATATCTTTCCATAAAAAGATAGTGATTTCTATTAGATAAGCTTTACCACAGGAGGAATTGAACTGTGCACTGCAGCTATAAAAAATTATTCAATTTTTCTATCACTCAAAACGTGATGCTGTTCTGTTTTCATAATGCATATTCTGCGATATCTACTTAAACTTGCGAGGTCGCTCAGCCTTCAGACCATCGCACCCAGATACTAACAGGTCACAAACTACCGTCTGAAAAAGGAAAAAGAAAAGTCACATTTTGAAATATAGATCTAGAAAGTCCCTATAAAACACGGGTTGGTCATGGTTACCGTAATATTGATCACAGGCGTCTTTGATCATAGTTTTGCTAATTCCATGTAGAAATAGATGTAATCCACATCAACAACGATAACGTCAACACGTTAAACTATATCGAACCAAATCACACGACTAACTTTTTTGAAAAAAGGATAAGGCACATTGCTTAACATATTCTTAAATATCGGAACGTCTTTCATCATAATCCTGGCCACAGATTTTTCAGCGTGGCCTTATAGTAAGAAGCTTACTTCTCAACGACGTGGTTCCGAGTTAAGTTCCACAGCGGGGCACATTGGGGAAGTGTCTTCTACTATAGCCTTAGGCCGACCAAAGCTTTGTTAGTGTGTGTGTGTGTGTGTGTGTGTGTGTGTGTGTCTGTGTGAGCGAGTATTTGTTCTTACATTTGTCCCCCACCATCGCTTGGCAACCAATATTGGTATATTTATGTCCCCGTAACTTTGCGGTTCGGCAAAAGAGACCGATAGAAAAAGTACCAGGCTTTTAAGAAATAAGTACTGGGATCGATTCTCTGGGCTAAAAATTCCTTAAGGCGGTGCTCCTGTACGGTTGCAGTCCAATGGCTGAAACAAGTAAAAGGTAAAATGTAAGAAGGGTATATTTTTCTACTTTCGCTAGTTCGATTATGGCCGACAAGTTATGTAGGCTTAGGCGTTCGAGAATTAAGCATCTTAACCATGAATCAGTAGAGTACTTGTATAAAAGTACGATGCGAACTCCTCCTCTCTGTTTTTCCACTCCATATTTGTCTTAGTTTCCTCTTCTCTCACAGCTCCTATACTCTGAATTGAATATTCATTATTATGGAATGTTTACATTGACGCAAGCCAGTGATCTCGTTACAAACCACATTTATTTGATGGAACCTAGAATGATAAAAATGAGATGACATCCACAGATATTGAACTCAGGATGAAGCAGAATGTAATAAATTCAGGCAGAAACTTAATTCACTGCTCAGTCTTTCTGGCTACTCTACTACCTTTCTGCTTTCAATAAAATAAACAGCAGTTGGATCAATTCAAATAACTGTATTCCTCTTCGCTGTGAAAATTGGAAATGTGCCTTGTCAAACAAAATCAGTTTCTTAATATCTTAATATTCTTTATCTAAAGTAATAGTGTCTCACTGGAGGCCTTCTATGTAATAATTATATACAGGAAATGTTGGAGAGTTATCACAATTATGTTTTCCAGCTTCCATATAACTCTCTGATGGGTTTTTTTTATAAATAGCTATTACTTTTTCATTTATTTATAAGCGAGTCTTAAATTTTGCTTAAACTTTACCAGTTTGGAAGCAAACATCTGTCCATGCTTATCTTTTTCAGATGAGTACACCTATAAATGGCTGTGTATTTAAGTGACATAAAACTGCATCGTGTGTCAAGGTGTATTATTTATTTGAATGTATTAACTGGTGACAAGAAAGATTGATTTCAGTACTGAACTTTTGTGAACTGGATATAAGAAAGAGAAGAAAAACATGATATGTAAGTCACGGAGAAAATAAAATAAAATAGTTGTAGCCGGAGAGAATGTTGATGTTATATCTTTCTAATACTGAAGTAAATGAAGAAAGTTAATGACTAGCAATGATTTATTTGCTCACTGTCGGTGTATTGTCAGTGTATTCTCGCTTAGAATGATCTATAAGCAATAATGTTGGGAATCGCAACAACAGCAAGAAAATATTAGATTCTTTTGACATAGCACAAAGGCCATGCATTTTTCTTCAGACGTATCGGGGAGTGGGGTGATAGGATTTGGTGACGTTCATGCTCTTTTTTTATGAACATTAACAATCTGCTCGAAATTATCTTGCGTCAAACAAGTATCAAAATCATGTTGTAGTCTCGAATCCTGCAGGGACTTCCTCCTTTTCTACAGAGCTCACATATCTCAAGAACAAAAATTTATCAAAATGTAGCGTAATAGTTTAATAGTTGGTTATAATGCTAATTTTCATAGAAGTATGGTATATATTAACCCATTACTTCCCATAATTCTATTAACTGGAAATTTTTATGAAACTTTGATTTCTAGCATAAAACAGCCTTAGAAACACGCTGGAATGATCAAAATAACATTTCAAAATAACATTTTAAATAGAAATAATCGAGGTATTGGGTGAAAAATTAGCAAACCTCATTTGAATATCAGAGAAATATACCTAGTAGATATAGCAAAAAGTTTAGATATGTGTAAATATTGACAGATAATTACGAAATTTGTAATTTTTAAGTGATCTCATATGAGATAGGGTTAACTTGCATAAAATCAATATATTGTTTGTGTTCATTATTCGAGTTCTAGAAATCTAGAAAGTAATGTCATTACACCGGAGATTTCAACAGAAAAGAATGATATGCCAATCAAGAAATGTTACAAATGTGAGTTGTATTTTCTTGCTACATTCGTTGAGTTAGGCTACAATAAACATATTGGTTTATAATTTAAGTTCAATGATGATTTAATTATAAGTTGCCTTTTTGTGAGGTTGAATCATTATCTTCAATGCACTTATATAGCTGCACATACATTCTAATCATTGCGGTGAAAGTTTAAACTTTAGAAATCAACTGTCACTGTTATTATATTATCCGAAGCCCAATTCGCTTTTTGCTTGTTCGAAAGGAGAACGCCAGTCCTTTTTTCCTTTTTTTTTAGGGCTGAAGATGTACCTGGGTCCAGAATGCAGCGACGGCGTTCAGAACAATGCTGAAATAATGTTTTTCCATTATTGAATGTGTATGAATGGACTGAAAAATTACCTCCCACCCAACAAAAAAATGATTGGACACACATGATTGAACTGGCATACTTCCATATTGTATAATGATGACAATACTGAACAAGTTCGTGAGATGGTCCCGTTGAACAGACAAGTGATTACTGTTGTTTAAGCGGACACCCACTTACAAAGTACTTATAGTTCTGTATATGAATCATCTACAATAGACTTGACTTCAGTAAAATTTGTACAAGATTTACACCAAAGCAATTCGTCTTACTTAAGCAACTTCACCAATAAAATTTGAATCACCAAGTTAGTGAAGGTGCCATTTTGTAAATAAAAAGACGTCGTCTCTAACTTTGCATGCTAATTAGTAACTCTGGTACTATATAACATTTCAGTTATGCAATATATAATTTCTATGTTGCACATTCTATACCTATTAGCCTATGCAAATTGTGAACGGAGGCAGTAGAGATGGTAAAATACATTACAATAATACTTGCTTAATGTGTGTAATCACGTTCTAACCTCTCACCTCTTAGAATCAATATAAATGATAATATATTCATATATAAGCGGAGGCATGGTTCTGTGGTAAAAGGTTTGCTTCCTAACCACCTGGTTTAGGGTTTAGTCCCACTGAGTGATGTTTTGAAGAAGTCTCTTTTATTATAGCCCAGGGAGTGATCAAATCTTGTGAGTGGAAACGGAAACTCAAAGAACCTCGTCATATACATAAGTGCGTGTGTTTATATATTATATGTTAGTGTGTGTGTGTGTGTGCGTGTGTGTGCGTGCGTGTGCGCGTGTGTGTGTGTGAGTGTGTGTGTGAGTGTATGTGCGTAAGTATATGTGAATGCTTGTGTCAGTGTCCTTCTCGCTTGACGACCATTGTTGGTTTGTTTACGTTTCCGTATTGGCGGTTCGGCAGATGCAACCAATAGAGTCTTTTAAAAAATAACTACTAGGGTCGATTTGTTCGACTAAAACCTTGCAAGACTGTGTCCCAGTATGGCCACACTCTAATGACTGAACCAAGTAAACAAGTAAAAAGTAAAATACATACATACACTCAAGCATACATACATACATGTATACAGGCATACAAGCACTCTATCGAATTGAAATAGTAATGTTTATTGCCATATGTTTGTGCTACGAAAATGAGTAACTCTAAAGTGCATGTATTGAATACGATCACATGTACCTAGCTATAGATTGTTCAATATGATTTGAGATGAATAAAATAATAAGAGTGGCAGACTTTGGATATTTTGCTCTTTAGTTTTCATATTTTGGACTGGAATTGTAAACATTGAGTGAGCTTTTCTCCTTAGATTTATTTACTTTTATTGTCTCGAATTAATTATTCTCTTTTAAGTCTAAGGATATGACAGACATAAAGCCAATAAATGAAATTCTGTTTTTTATTACCTTGTTTCTAATAACGCCAAAATATTAATCATCTTTCTGAATTACAAACTTATATTTCTGCTGATTTAAATTAATATATAATTAATATACAATTACAGTCGAGTTTGTCGTTAAAAACAATACTAAGAGCCAAGTCAATGGCGCCAACGCGCAGCTATCAAAGTCGACTACTATGAAAGAGAAATTTGGAAGTCGTCAACACAATCTCTCTTATTTGCAGTTCGGTCACATTTGCGAAATGATGATGTATTGATCGTCGTCAGTGCTCGACAGGTACCATATTTTATTGACTCCAAAAGGATATACTCGTATGCCTTCTCTAGAAAGCTGATGTCTTTGAACATACTCATTTTGAGAGAACACTTCTGTATACTTCCCTGTTTTTGCAATACCAATGCAGTTAATGATGTAGAAGCATTACAAAACACCAGTGTTTGACTATAACTCACCTGGTTCGCTATTTCCTTCTGTTTCTGTTAGTAATCTTCAACGTGTATCAATGGCATTCTGTGGTTCCTCACGGCAGCACTAATCTCTGTACTGCAGACCGAATGATTAACTTATTAACCTCTGCGACATCTAATTGAAATTGAAATTTGTAGATCTATCGATTGACTCTTTCTGGATATCGATACAAAGGAAATATATAGAGATTGAAGATGCCA
Source organism: Octopus bimaculoides (assembly GCF_046866305.1). NCBI lineage: Eukaryota > Metazoa > Mollusca > Cephalopoda > Octopoda > Octopodidae > Octopus > Octopus bimaculoides. The sequence continues at coordinate 75,500,907 of NC_142937.1, read as the reverse complement.
CATATTTATGCAAGCTGGCTTTCTCATCATTAGTGAAGTTCACGAAGAAGTAACAACTCCTATTATCAGTCGAAGATGAACTATGCATCACTTCGTCAAATATTCCCAATGATTAAATGAAATTTACAAATCGCATCGAAGTCAGTGGTCTCAGTACTTTAGTAACAAATATTTAATGGTGGTAGAATCTCTAACAGATAAGGCAACCAAAAGTCAGTCGTTTGAGCAAATTAATTCCTACATATAACATTGGTTCCAGTAGTTTTGTGGGAGGGGATAAGTTGATTACATCCGTACCAGTGTTCAACTGGTACTTACTTTATCTACCCCGAAAAGATGACAAGCAAAATCGACCGCGGTGGCATTTGAACTCAGAACATAAATACCACTAAGACTTTTGCCCGGCATGCTAACAATTCTGGCAGCTCATCGCCTTTGCCACATAATAAATTAATAAATAAATGTGTAAACAGACCAGTAGTAAATATATGCACGTATTATCCCCCAGTAGTGATAATCGATCCCAAAATTATGAAAGGCGTTGTTTACCTCTGTGGTAATTGAACTTTGAACGCAAAGAACTATGCGCCGCATAGCCCAGAATATTATAATCGACGCTCTAATGAAATGACTTGTTTTAGTTTCTTGAAAGCATTATAAAAAATCTAAATTTATTATCAAACTACCAGCTACGTTAGTCAGCTCAGAAGTGGTGGTGGAAAAGATGGTAGGTGCTTTGATGTTATTTAGTGAGAGTTAGGCCTATTAATCAGCACGACTGAGTGCTTTAACTAATATATCTTTCACTTGTTTAGAAACAGTACAGTGTGATTTTGTAGCGAATTTTGCTGCTACTTCTAGCAGGTCAAGTGCATGTCTTGGTCTAATCTACAGGAATGTCAATATTCACAACTTCAAGCCGTCATAGCTTTCGTAATATTTATAGTATTGGTACTTAGCACAGTGGCGTGCTGTTCCATTACTTTTATTAAGCTTCCCACCTGCGATGCAGCCATCAGTTCATTTGGTTCTGACAGACAAGTCTCCAGAACTCATATCTGTGTCTACTCCTTGAGCCCGTGTTATACGTTGCTGGATGTAATTCGGAGTATTTACTTTGCAAGGTTCTACCCTTTTGCACAAATCCTTTATTTCGTTGTCTGGTGTCTTCAGAGATTTTGTGATCGACTACTAAAAATTTCGCTTCACACACAGGTAGTTCCGGGGCCGATTCTGTTGAACCTGCACCTTGGGAAAATCTCTTTTATGTAAAAGAAATTAAGAAAACGGAATCTATGCAGAGGACTTCCGAATAGACTCTAACTGGTATTGGGTAGAAAACTTAATTCATCGCTCTGCCTAATATCAGTAACTGGTTCATAGGAGCATGTAAGCTAAGTTCACTCAATATACAAGTGTTCGAACCTGGTTTCCGATTCGCTACGTCAGTAACTATGGAGTCCAGGTATTACATTCCTTTCTCTTCACCAGATCTGGAGGCCCTGAAAAGGATCATGATTGCTTTCCTTTCTCATCTGGCTAAGCCATAAAAATGTTGACTAAAATTAAGGTATTAAAAAAAAAGGTTCTTATTCTTAGGTACAGCATAAATGTCAGAGACACCATGCGAACTGAGGACCCTCGGATTGTTACATAACATACCAAGTAACTGCAATTCATGTCTGTCAATAATTCAATAGTCTTATACGTTTCTACCACATAATCTAGAGACACATGCAATTTAGTTACCACACCATGTTATATATACACACACACACCACGCACATATACACACGCGCGCCGGACACACACCCACACACAAACACACACACACATAGACACAAACGCGCACACACGCGCATACACATAGGCACACACACATAGATACAGTAAACACATGCGTGTACAGACCAATCAATTAACCAATCTAGCAACCACTTTCCATTTTAAACTCCATATTGAATTTACTCGACTAACGTAAATTTCTATCAGTGAGACAAATGTATCAGATGACTTTTACTATATTACTTGCTTGACTGGTTAACTACACAGATTGTTGATAACATCATAGCTGAACTGAAATTGATTCTGCTATATCGCTCTGCTGTATCAAACAAGCTGTTCTAAGACGTGCAGTGCAGCAAGCAAACAGATGAGTTTAAATCTAGTATATGTTAAGTCTCTAAGATGATAGACTTATTTCCATAATGGTCACCTGGAGCAGATTGTGTCCCTAATAAAGAACCAGCTAATCCATATACGCTCTCTGTTTGCCAATCACTAAAACTCTATTCAGAGCCAAATAGTTGATTAGACCACTTCATGGAATTATCGTTGAAACCATATTCATTTGATGCTTGGTCAAACTTGTAATGTTTGTCAGTAAGAGATAAAGTTGAAATTATATTATTAGATAAATTTGCTGCTTATATAGACAAATACAACGAGCTCATCATTGATGATTCATTGCTATCCCATTTCACACTTGCACCTTTTCACTTCTACTTGCATTCCTTTACTCATAAAGAGAATTAAATCAAAACCGATTATAAACTGAACAAACACGTTGCTATGTTAGAACACCGTGTTTTATGATCAGTACCGGCTCCTTCGGTCGTTTCCGTTGTTATTGTCTTGCAAAATAAATCTATATACCTCAGTAAAACCTATGAGCTAACTCTCATATATTTTGTTTCGCTCTTCTAGAATAACTAGTTAGGACTCTTAATGATACGATATCACTGATAATCATGTGAAACGAGTGAGTATGTGGTTAGGTGCAGCGGAGGAGGCAGCAGCGGAGAAGGCAGCAGCGAAAAATATTCTTTGCGAATTACGGACACATCTCACACATTTTGACAAGCTACTTCTCGGTAGCTTTCTAATAATTACAATGATTAACATCACAAACGTTCAGAATGAAGATCCTCTTCTCCTTCTCCACTACCTCCTCCGCCTCATAATCATCACCACCATCACTATTATTACCACCATTCTTAACATCAACAGCAACATCATAATTATCATCCTTATATTTATGATCGTGGTTCTGATCATAATCCTTCTCTCCATCGTCATCATATTTATCCTGCTCGCGTCGACAGCAACTGATGAGGATAAAAATTCTGATAAAGATAGATTATGATGAAATTCTCAAACACAAAACATGATTAAAACTGAAACGTTCAAACTTGTATATTCTCCAATTAACTTCTTAAAAGCAGAAGCAAAATAGAACGTTTCCAATTAAACATAAAATAAGTTTATATATTTGTTTTCAAAAATTACATTGCAGACAAATAATTTTCATTTTTTTCTATCTAATTAAAAAAAAAAGAAAATGTAAGAAAAAACTTGTTTTCTCAAAATATATTACAGTTGTAATAGCGATTTCTTCCAGAGGTACAAGGCTAAAGTTATACTGAACGGAATTGTATTTAAAATTTATATTTATTTATATTTATTTTTCTACGTAATGAATTTATATTTATTTTTCTACGTAAAATTTATACAGTATTTAGTAAACAAGCTTCATTGCTTAGAGGCTTCCAACTGTAGAGGCGGGTTATTGTTTACAAGTATTCCTGGGGTGAGAACGACGAAATACACTCTGTATAACCGGGGTGGAAAAAATAACAAAGGTTATTTTATATTCAAAAGTAATACTCTCTACCTTTCTTTCTTTCCTTCTATCGTTCTTTCTTTCCTTCCTTCGCTCCATTTCTTTTTCTGTCTATCTTTCTTTCTTTCTTTCCTTCTTTCTTTCCTTCTTTCTTTCCTTCTTTCTTTCATTCATTTTTTTGTTTCTCCCTCGTTATACATACACATGTGTATATATTCATCAGTATATATAAAGATAGCTAAGTGATATTCGAGAAAAATATCTTGTAGAATGTTGTGCAAAGCTAGTCCACAGTTATTAGCTACCTGATGTCATCATACAGCATAAATACACATGCTCCTACATTTACTGCAGGAATTCCATAGTATTCGTTTATATAAAGTGATAAACGACAAAAAAAATGGAATTAACGAGATTCCTTATTCAAAATCACGACAATGATTTCGACGCACTCTCTCAACTGTAGTTCATGGGTGAGATGTTTTGCAATTGTACATTTATTATCTTACATCCCAAGTGTAGAATCTACCTCTTCAGGTGACTGTTTAAAATGTTACTTGCTATACATATTCATCATTCCACTCAGTTTTATTATGTGTAACAGTCACCAGAGGAGGTGCATTCTACACCTGCGATGTAAGATATTCTTTTCTACTCTAAACACATAGCCCCAATTTTTTTTTGTGGATGTGGGGGGGGGGGGTCAGTTACGTAGCTCGACCCCAGTACGCAACTGTTACTTAATTTATCGACCCCGAAAGGATGAAAGGCAAAGTTGACCTCGGCGGAATTTGAACTCAGAACGTAAAGACAGGCGAAGTACCGCTAAGCATTTTGCCCGGCGTGCTAACGATTCTGCCATCTCGCCGCCTTCTGCGATGTAAGATATTAATTTCACAACTGCACAACATCTCACCTATGAATTACAGGTGAAAAAAATCATCGAAACAATCGTAGTGATTTTGAATAAAGAATCTCATTGATTCCGTTCATCTATGTATATGTGTATGTGTATATATATATATATATATATATATATATATATATATATATATATATATATATATATATATATATATATATGTACGTGTATAAATATACATACACAACACACATATCTATCTGTCTCTTTCTCCCTTGTTCTCACTTTCTCTCTCTTTCTCTGTATATATATATATATATATATATATATATATATATATATATATGTGTGTGTGTGTGTGTGTGCGTGTGTGTGTGTGTGTGTGTGTGTGCATTTCTTTATTGTAAATCTTGCAAATATCCGATTCTGTAGGAGCGGCTATATCTGTTGTTTTGTTTTAAAATTATTAACCGATTTGATAATACAAATCAGAATTGTTTCATTATACTCCTCTGTTGGCAGGTTAATAAAATATTTGGCAAAATTCTGCATATTTGAAGGAAACCAAATTCATGTTGCTATCGCAGACAGCGTCAGAAAGAATTTCACATAATTTTAGTGCACTATCTTACGGAATATTTAAACCATTTATATTCAGTGACTGATAGTTTCTTTCACTACCTATTTTGCCAAAATTTACTTGAAGTTGTTTACGTACTACTAAATTTTCTATACTAATAATATTTAAGAAATAATTATTGATTGAAATTGCTATCAAACAACAGAATCGAATGCTGAGTTTGGTTAAATAAGTATATACAACGGTAATTTAAATATTTTGAAAACAATAGTACGTAGATTTCATCAATAAAGTATTTGTTTGAGACATTATCATAAATGTACTTATATAAACATTTCCGATCATTGTATAGCTTCAGGAAGTTTGTATTCAGTGCTTTCAAAAGAAATTAAAATATGGCTGTTATTCAGAACACACATGTGGTCCGGTTTGTTTGAATGTAAGATGATTAAAGTGCATTTATAATAATATTTGTCAATTAAATCCTTGATGAGTACTGCTTCATGTTAATATCAGAACACACAAACACTCTCATACACACACTTACGCACGCATGCACGCATACACATGTATTTATATGTATGTGTGTACATATATACATGTATGTGTGATCTATCTATCTATCTATCTATATATATATATATATATATATATATATATATATATATATATATATATATATATAAGCATGTACGTGTAATAATATATATATATATATATATATATATATATATATATATATATATATATTTGTGTGTGTATTTATATGTATATATATATATATATACATGTATATATGTTACTTAGTATGCATATGTGTGTGCGTGCGGGTGTGTGTGTATATGCTTGTATATGTATATGCATACAAAACCTGGTAGTAACTCTATTTTTCACTTAATCGACAATATAGTTCTTGTTCTGTTGTATGTCTGAATAAACGTAAATACGTTTACATCGCATTTACATTCTGTCAGGAGCATCAAATGTAGTTACTCTTAAAGTAGTGGATACAAAATTATTGGAATAAGTAAGACAAAAAACATGCGTATAAAAACAGATAAAAGTAAGCATGAAAAGAAAGAGGCAATGGATAATGGAACAAGCTTAGGTAGGGTATACTCAGCCAGGAGAATTTATTTCGTCCCCAATGAATTATTAAATGTCTTATTTAAGAATGTAATCATATTGATTTCAAATTTTGGCACATGACCAGCAATTTCGGGGTGGTCGTAAGTCAATAACATTGACCCCAGTACTTAACGGGGACTTATTTTATCGACCTCAGAGCGGTGGAAAGCATAGTCGACCTCGGCGGAATTTGAACTCAGAACGTGAAAAAAGACGCAATGCTAACGATTCTGTCGGCTAGCCAGTGAGGTGGCAGAATCGTTAGCACACTGGGTGAAATTCTTAGCGGCATTTTGTCCGTCTTTACGTTCGGAGTTCAAATTCCACAGAGGTCGACATTGTATTTCATCCTTTCGAAGTCGATAAAATAAGTACCAGTTTAGCATTGAGGTCGATGTAATCAATTTTTACTCCCCCTTGAAATTATTGGCTTTTGCCAAAATTTAGAAATCAATATAACGGGCAGGCACTAAGAAGTTGATATTGTTGGAATCACGTGCATCAATTCTCGAAAATTAATTAAACAAGAAATATGTAATTAGATTTGTGAAAAGTGTGAGAATAGTAAGTAAAATAATGGGTCTTAAAGTTTTAGAGTGATATCTAAAATAATGTGTTTGAATGAGAGAAGAGTCGAGAGAATTGTAGAAAACCACTGATTGGTCTGTTAGAAACAAACAAAAGAGTTATTGTTTATAAAATGCATGTATGAAAAAAACATTCAATAAATCGTGATTTAACTATTGTATCTTTAGGTTATAATATATACTCCATTTGATTCAGATACTCAACTAACCAAATAATAAGTAGAATACTTGTTCAAAACAAGATGTTTTATAGAAGGAGATTTATGTACGAAATGCCTTCTTTAGTAGGCAGATAATTGGCACAATCGCTAGATTGGCGAATAGATAGACTCGTAGTGATGGTTTTGAATCTCTGCGTTCTGAATTCAAATTCCACCAAGACCAACTGTACCTTTTCTCTTTTGGGTTCAATATATTATTGAACAATCTATTCTGGGCGGTGGATTAGTGGAGCTGAAAAAACATCGGATCAGATAGCATTTAATATTCGTTCCGACCGTTTGCTTTTTTAGTTCGAATCCCAACATTGGGTGGTGTACTTAATCACTCACTCAGTTTTACACCACCTTCTGCAAGCTTGAATAACTTTAGTTCAGTCTACTCTGTTGCAAATATTCGGTCCACGTCACCAGTTTGTGAATAATTTTCTTCCTCTTGGCCATTTGTCTCAGAGGCATTACAAAGTGTCAACTGAAATCCCTTCACCTCTTGAATAAAGGATAAAAGAGAATGACTTAAAGAAAAAAACGAGTGAAATGAAGATGGAAAGTGAAGGGATTAAAAAGGGTTTGATATTCAGCGCATTCAATTAGACTATTACACTGTGGGGCATAGCAAATGATCAAACTGCTATTTAGGAGATGATGCACCTGATGTTATGGTTGATGATGATAGCGATGATATTTAGCTACAGGTCACTTCTGGTCAAGCAAACCAACAATAAAATATTCCATTCAACACCATACCATCTCATGTTTAGACATATGTCTCTTATCTGTTTTCTTTTAATCATTTATTTGATTCATTCATTGGATTGCGTACATGCTATGGCACTATATTGAAGGTTGTAGTCGAACAAATCGTCTTCAGTAGGAAACTGAAAGTGAAAGAAGTCTGCTACTAACTCTACCGGTCTCTTTTTTGCTGAACTGTTTCGTTAAGGGGACGTAAACAAGCCAACACCGGTTGTCAAGCAGTGTGGTGGGGGACATGCTCAGACACAAAAAGTTACATACATATACAATGACATACATGCATACACACACATACACACACATATATACGTATATTAGTTATAGTTCAATTGATCATACGGAAATTCAAACATGTGTGACAGTAACTGACTCAGTGTTCAGAAAATTCTCATTGCTCAGTAAGAATTACTTGATCTGGCTGGATTCCGTGAGCCAAGCTTTCTCCGCTCTCCTTTCTTTTATTGATATGGTAAATTAATTTTAAGAAGACTTTGATTGTTATAGCAAAGCATATCCACTGGACTGCTCATAATTTTGATGATAATGATGATGATGATGATGATGATGATGATGATGATGATGATGATGATGATGATGATGATGATGACGACGACGACGACGACGACGACGACGACGACGACGACGACGACGACATTGATGACGATGATGACGACGAGGATGATAATGGCACGGAATGATGGAAATGGTGATGACGAAGACAGCGGTCATGTTAATGATGACGACTACGATGATAATGATGATTCTGAAAATAGTTTCTGGTTAATGATGGCAGCGTGAAGGAAATGAATATCTGAATATGTTTGATAAAATTCGTCTGGAATAATTACATCTGCAACAAACTATAACTAAATTGTAGTCTACCGTCAGATATTCTAAGACATTCAAAAAAAAGAAAAGAATTATGCAAAAGGATTCATTTACTTTAAAGTAATCTCATACCCACAAAAATAAATAAACGTCCCCAGAAATATAATAAATTTATAAGTGACACCAAAAATTGTTTGAGAGGTAGTGTACCTCAAACAAACCGTAATATATATATATATATATATACACATATACGTGTGTGTGTTATATATATATACACATATATGTGTGTGTATGTATGTATACATATATATGTGTGTATATGTGCATGTGTGTGTGCCTGTAATTATAAGATAAGCGAACATATAATAATAGTAATAAGGCATCAAATAACGGCACCGTAAACAGTTTAATGAAACAAATTTAGATATATTTTATTTAATATTGAGAAATTAAAATAATCTTTAAATTCAGAACGATACGGGAGAAAAAGTTTTATAACGGAAGTTCCGTATTCATTGATACTGAAATTGGTGTTAAAGATTAAAAAAAAATTAATAAAAATAATAAATAATAAATAAAAATCGAAATATAAAAGACACAAAAATTTTGACTTTAACTACTTCATTTTATTATCTACATATATTTTTCTTTTCAGTTTCTTTTTCTTCGTCTTGGCTATTCGTCCCAGAATACAGTTTGATACATGTACGAAGAAATTCTTACAAAAACTAAAGATAAAGTATATCGAAAATAGTACAAAAATATGTGGCGTGAAGGGAAAAAATTTAGCTGTAAAAGAATAATTTTTATGTTTAAAATTATCGGTCAACCAGTACAAAATGTTCTTTATGAGCCAAATTTCTGATGAACCGGTGCAAATGGGTTTTATATGTTGACCAATAAAAAACAGTTTTTATGGCATTAGATGTCGGTCAACCAATCAAAATGAATTTTACAAGTTATCTTTCAACTAATAAAAAATTGTTTTACGAGCAGAGTTATGGGTGAGCTGATAAACTGATGAAAAAAAAAAAAGCAACAGCAGCTTACAAAGCTACTAGGTGCCGTGTGATAATAATTCTCAAGAAAAATGGTCTGATTGAATAGACATACATTGTAGACATGGGTGTATATGTGCATATATAGATGCACTCATATCTGCGTGCATACAGATAATCTTATATATATATATATATATATATATATATATATATATATATATATATATATATATATATATATAAACAAATAGTAAATGAGTATATGCATATATACGTACAGGTATGTGCATACCGACATCCACCTGTATGTATAGGTGCATATCTGGGTACAGGACATTGCAAACAAAACGTTGACGAGAAAACACACAAGCCACATAGAGAACATTCTACTTCATCAGCTACCCACGTTTTAACACCGGCGTTTCGAAGAGCTCGGGCAGGACGCATCCTTAAAACGGCTCATCCCATTATATATATATATATATATATATATATATATATAATATATATATATATATATATATATATATATATATTTATGTGGAGAATGGAGCAACAAATACAGGAAGAAGCAATTCTGTTGGGCTAGTTAACCTGCCTCTGGATGCCCTCTACCCAAGACGGTACCCGTACAGGTGATCCCCAGGAGTGCCTCCGGATTTAAACATCCCCTGGTTGCTTGGATGCTTCAGACTACCCCTGAAGGATTGAGGCAACCCTATCATTTACCTATATGTATTTATATTTACATAGATACACAAACACACAAACACGCATATATATGTCTATGAGTATATGCAATGAGCATCAGCTTTATGCTGTTACTCGGAGTTTCGAATGTTAAAACATGATAGTCAACATAAAACGTCCTCTAATTAAGCGCCAGATGCCTTTAGAAGTCGTTATTTCTCTTTAGCAGCAGATACTAAGAGAGTCAACTCTGAACTGACTAGCAAGTGAAGATTTATCCTTGTTTACACGTTGGCTGGCAAGCCGGAACAAAATCATGTGTTCTAACTCCTTTTGTTTAACGTGAGGGTACTTTTTCCCGTGATGAATTACACTGAAAAGCTTTTACCGGGTTCAAGTACCTCACAGACGTATTTGAATTCGTCTTAAATTTATTTATTCCCCATCACCGCTTCGCATGTCAACTCTCCGTACACAAAACTCTCTCTGTCTCTCTCTGTCTCTCTCTGTCTGTCTCTCTCTCTCTCGCGCGCGCACACACACACATGCACACATACACACACAATCACGCACGCACGCACGACCGCTAACACTTACCAACGCACGTACGTATGTATGTATTTATGTATGTGTATATCGATGTACATCCACATTTACTTATTTCTATCTATATGTCGGTACGAATTTGTATGTATATATGTATGTATGTAAGTATATACACTTAGGGGAGTTGGTTGTTTCAGTCGACCAGTGTGAATGCAGTAAACATTTGTAAACTGCAGGCGATGTAGAAGACCATTATCCAACGTGGAACGTTTGAGGTGAATATCTTAACGATACGACCTGACCTGTTAACGTACTAAATAAAAGCCCTATGTTTGAATAGATTACAAATATTTCCGTTGCTTTTTTCTGCACAACCCACGTAACATCTTTGATAGCCAAGCTGATAATCTTCCATCGTTTGAAATGGAAACCATTAAGTATATATAATCTGAACGATATTGGGCAGTACACAATTGGACGGTATCAATTTCTCCTGTTGCCATTTAATCGGATGATGAACAGTTTAGGAAAGACTGAAACTTCCCAAAATGGTGAAGCATTTAATCGCATTGATATTGCCTCTAGCTATTATTCGTGCTTAAACTTTCCAAATTCTCTAAATGTTTCAAATGTGCTGTTTTTAATTATGACGATTTTAATTATTCGATTTACTGTTTCTTTTACCTTTGAAGATCATAATTATCATTATAATAATTATAATGATTCTTTAATTTTGCTTACTTACAAAATGTAAACTATAAAACTTCATAAAGTTTTATTCGTGATTGGGAAATATATTTAAAGTATTTAGTACACGTATGTAGTAAACTTTGTTTGTGTGGAAGTCTTAAACATCTGGTCCCTTAGATGCTTTTTGCTGAATCCAGGTTGTTGCAAGAATTCAGGTCTGTTCTTCAGTTTAAGGATAGCTTTCTCTTTTCCTTCTACAATTCTCAGAGTCTATGAAAAAAAATGTTATGAATATTTGCGTTAGAGAGCGGATTCCACTAAAAGCTCGTAAAGGCCAAGTGACTTTGTTGAAGAGAAAAAGAGAGGAAGATGGAGGGAAAGGCAGAGAGAGAGGAAGAAGGAGGGAAAGAGAGAGAGAGAGAGAGAGAGAGAGAGAGAGAGAGAGAGAGAGAGAGAGAGAGAGTGTGTTTAAAACTACAACCTCTGACAGGAAAGTTCCCTCGCATGGGCTACCACACAGCTTGCAAAATACTTTGTATATTTAAAATGTGGAGCAACTGAATGGAACAGACATTCATCAAAAATATATTTTAATTAGTGGTGACGAAATAAATATCATACGTTTCATTGTATATTATATTCTCGAGTGTTACGGCCAGTATATCTTATGGTATATATGTATATATGATATATGATTTATAATATACCTATAAATATAAACATACATATATACGCACACAACAAATATATACACACGCACACATATACAGAGATCAGTAGAGACACATCTATTCATGCATATATAAATACATACCGATATACATATATATATATATATATATATATATATATATATATATATATATATATATATATATATATATATATATATATATATATATATATATATATATATATATATATATATGTACACCTGTATACGCGCACGTGTGTGTATGTATCTGTGTGTGGATACATGTTTGTGTGTGTGTATGTACACAACTGAAAATACTAATTAACATCAAGCCACATAAAGGTGGATAACATTACACTTGAGAGAGATTAATATACTTCTAGGAAATTTGGTTAATGTTTTTAATTGAAGATTAAGAAGCAGCTAGCTTTCAATGACCTACATTTTATAGTTATGTTTCCCAGTAGGAGAACATAAGTCAAGACGCTTGATTATGTTCCTGACCATTCTCTAGAATTTCACCTCAAGACAAGAATTACTAATGGATTCCTATAAATTTTAACAAATTAGTTTCAACAATGCAACTTTCAGAATAACACGGCTGAAGGATATTAAATGGAATTGTTAGGTTTTGCATGATGTGTATGGAAATCTAACAGAAAGAGCAAAGCAAATTACATTTAGATTATTGATTCTGAATGATTCTTTGTTAAATAACAGACTTATTTATATATGCACAAAGTAAAACATTTGAGAAATTATTTCAAGAAACACGGTAGACAACTTTAATAAAGTTGTTTTGGTTTTTTTGTTTCTTCACTCAAGTCATACATGATCTAGAAAACTGTTTCTTTATTTCGGTTAATAGTAGAGTGTTGTAGACGTCGTAAGATCACAACAGAATGTTATGGGAGGCGCTGCGTATTTGGACGGTTTGTGATGTTTCCTTTTTTCTCGCGAAATAAAATAAAATACTTGTATTATCTTTGATGCTTTATCTTTGACTTGTTTCGATCACTAGACTGAGATCACGCTGGGGCAACACCATGAAAAACTTTTAGTGGAGTGAATCGAACCCAGTTCTTCTTCTTCTTCTTCTTCTTCTTCTTCTTCTTCTTCTTCTTCTTCTTCTTCTGTTAAGCCTGGTACTTATTCTATCGGTTATTTTTACCGAGCTGCTAAGTTGCAGAGACGTTAACACGTCTACACCAGTTGTCAAGCAGATTAGGGTGGATAAACATAGACAGAGAGATGCACACACGTGTATATATATACATATATATATATATATATATATATATATATATATATATATATATATATATATATATATATATATATATATACACTCAGATCGAATATTAAAAGTTGAGCATTAACAATTAAACATTAAAAATAATAATGACTAAACAACAACAGGATTTACACATGAAATATACTTATTTGATGTTCGGTAAAATTGAAAAAAAGAGTGGGTTTTGTTTTAAGATTTCGAGCATAGCTTTTCTTCAAAAAGGAAAACGGAAAAGTTCAGAGAAAGAAAATATTTCACAAACAGCACGTGTGTGATTACTCGTACACACACACACACTCATACTAATAATAATTTCAAGTTCTGGTAATTATTTTCTCGACCGCGAAGAGTGAAAGGTAAAGTTGACTTCGGTGGAATTTGAAAACACAACGTAAAGACAGACGAAATCCCGCTACACATTTTGACCGGCGAGCTAACGATTCTGACAGCTCTCCGACTTAACTCATGATACCAATAATAATAACAATAATAATAATCATAATAACAACAACAACAACAACAACGATAATAATCCTTTCTACTGGAGGCGCAAGGCCTAAAATTACATCGACCCCAGTGTTCAACTGGTACTTAAATTATCAGCCCCCCCCCAAAGCATGAAAGGTAAAGTCGACCTCGGCGGAATTTGGACTCAGACCGTAGTGACGGACGAAATGCCGCTAAGCATTTCGCCCGGCCTGCTACCGATTCTGCCAGCTCACTGCCTTAATAATAATAATAATAATAATAATAATA
>NC_142937.1:75479152-75481652 GCF_046866305.1 Octopus bimaculoides | reverse complement strand
TGTTAATTTTTTTGGATCATCGCATGATGATTCAAAAACCTAACACACAAAATATGTAAGGGTATATTTTTTTTCTCCCTCTGAAAAGGTTATGCTCAGAAATATGATTTTAATATTTAACTTCAGCGAGCTTAACTGAAACAGCCGTAAGGAATAATGTTCAAGTTTTTGCTGATAATAAACTGTTATTAGCTTCAATATCTCCATTTTCTTATTCTTCGTAAGCACACACACACACACACACACACATATATATATATATATAAACAGGTATACACGGATTACAAAGATTCCGATTACCATATATTTAATTTACAACATATTGGTCGGTCCGGGGCTATAGTAAAATATTACAGTGAGACTGAGTTTGATGCTACGTGGTTGTAAAGCGAACTTTTTAGCCAAACAGCCGTGTCTACACCTATCTATTTCCGCTTCGTACTATACTTCACATTGGTCTCTGTTTGGTTGCTCAATCCTTCACCACCTTTTGGAGTAGGCGGCTGTGAGTGATTCTTCCATGACCCTTTTGGAGACAGATAGAAGAGAGAGAGAGAGAGAGAGAGAGAGAGAGAGAGAGAGAGAGAGAGAGAGAGAGAGAGAGAGAGAGAAAAGTTGGAGAAAGAACGAGAGAAAAAGCAAGGATGTGAGAAAGCGTATGCATGGCATTATATTTACTGACCCCAGAAAAGTGAAAAACAAAGCTGTCATGGGCGTGATTTTAACTCAGAATGAAAAGTTTCGTAACGAATACAAGTTATTCAATGTGACGTTCCTACAATTCTACCAATTGGCCAGATAAATAAGCAGTGATCTAGAATTTCTCACAGCCACATTTCAATTATGTTTAAACTGAATTCAGTGGAAATGAATTCACTGAGACAGTCAGAGAGGCAGACAGACAGTTATTTATAGACTCATAACGAGAATTTTGATGAAAAGTCTGCAAGTAAATTGAAACAATTTCCTCAGATTTTTGAAAATCTATGAAACTGTAAGAAAAAAAAATAAGCATAAATAAATAAACATAAAAATGATTTATTATATATTAAACTGCTGAACTATCGCTATTAAGAAATGTGACACCCGATTACCAAAAAAACAAAAAACAAACAGAAAAAATTGAACAAACAAAAGAACAACTCGCTTTTCCCTGTGATTCTGAATTCACTTCATTTAACCAATCAGCTTCTGAGCTTTATTCACAGCTACTCTCTCCTCACTAACACTACCTCTAACTAAAAAAGAAAAAAAGAACATGTCTATTTCTATCTCTCCAACATTCTTCTGTTCTCATTTTGTTGTAATTGATATTTTTGTCGTGTAGATGTTGTCGTTGAATATAAATGTTGTTTTGTTTCAAGTGTTAGTTATTATTCTCAATTTTGTCACCAACATTTTCGTTGTTTTATGCTGTCTCTTTTGTTAACGTAGATTTCAAAAGTTGGCACAAGGCCAGCAATTTTGAGGGAGTCGAATTATGACAATGATGATGATGATGATGATGATGAGGATGAGAATGATAATATTAATTTTTTGTTACCAGGGTGAAAGATGACGGAGACAATACAAAGACAGACATCAAGTGTGGCGGTTTACATGTAATGAAAAGGTTGATAACTATGGAGACCTGAGAATTTAGATCGCTAAGATGTAGCAGCTACGAGAGGCAAACAAAGGTTATCCCTATTGTCATAGGAGCATTGGGTTCAATACCACCCAATCTGAAAAAAAACATCTGAAAACTGGATAGACTATAAAAAAAGCTTTTGATAGTCTACTACGTAGATGGATTAAGAAATGTCTGGAAATGTATAAAATAGCACCTACTCAGCGAAATTTCTTGTGTGTAAGTATGAGATCATGGAGAAACACACTGCCTTTGAACAGTGACAATGAATCTCTCAATGCTGGAGATGTAAGAACTTCATGTGGCATTTTCCAGGGTGACTCCTTATCACCACTCTCCTTTTGTCTAGCTTTAATGCCTCTCTCGAAATTGCTCGATGAGGTACGATACGGCTATAAAATGTTTGATAAAAATATAAATCATCTCATTTACATGGATGGTTTAAAGCTATTTACAAAAGAAAAAATTACCAACAAATACAGGGCTTACTAGAGATTGTTAAACAAATCAGTGATGGCATCAGGATGCAATTTGGCCTCGATAAATGTGCAAAAGCTACCTTTATTAAAGGAAAAATGACAGAAGTATCCAACGTTAATTGTGACCAGCAGAATGTCATAAAGGAGTTGGAACCAGCGGAGTGCTACAAATACCTAGGTTACTTGAAGGTGATGGAATCAAACATTCAGTGATGAGGGAAAGGGTCAGAAGAGAATATTATCGCAGGGTAATGGCAATACTAAAGACAGAGCTGAATGCAAAAAAAAAAACCAGGATCAAGGCGATCAATGCTTTAGCCATACTGGTCGTGACTTACAGTTTCAATATCATTAACTGGTCAATTACTGAAATATGTAATGTTGACAGAAA
>NC_142937.1:75471652-75474152 GCF_046866305.1 Octopus bimaculoides | reverse complement strand
AGCTTAAGTACCTAATACAAACTTACAACAGACTTTACACACTTCTTCTAACACAGGTGTGCATTAAACACAGATTTTTTTTTATATAAAACGCAAATATCACACACACACACACACGTTCGCACACATGCATATGAATACATATACATGCGAGTGCTAATTGTTTATGTTTGAATGAATAATGCGACAGTGTTTAGTATAGATTTAATATGTATGATGTTTAGAATATCTTTAAATATCTGTATTTCCCTTTTATGTATCTAGTCTTGTTGAAGCAAATACCAGTTATAAACTGTTTGCTATATTACTCAATCAACCGCAATTCTTTTTAAGAAAAACCAAAACAAGAATGACTCACGATTACGATTATTTTTATTATCACTGCTTTCATAATAATAATAACAATCATAATAATAATAATAATAATAATAATAATAATAATAATAATAACAATCATAATAATAATAATAATAATAATAATAATAATAATGATGATGATGATGATGATAATTAAGAATTCACTTAATAATGATTGATAAACCAAGTCAGTAATTAAGAAAAAATATCAGGTCTAAGTTTGAAAAGTCGCTATTTCATTCAGTCATGTTTTAAGATTATCATCAGCAAAACGAAGGAAAAATCAAATATTATCTAAATCTGAAGAAATGTCAATATTGTACGGCTCCCTTGAGTACGTGTTAGTGTTCGTGCTTCACATGACAATGTGTATGTATTAACAAGTTTGTCGCTGGAGATATGATATTAAACGAAAGTTATCTGCTTTGTTCTCAGCAATCTTGCTTTGGTTTAACAATATTTACATGTGTACAGTCCCACATGCTGATACAGATTATGCAATCTGGAATGCTGCCAACATCTTGATGGAAGAGTGCTTTACTTGCTTTAGGCCTATTTAATTAACACACACTGCTGCTTTTATCAACACCATCTCCTCAATACTTTTCTTGAAGATTTCATTGCATTTTTCTCTGTTACTTGCCTTAAATCAATATGACTTAATTATTTCGAGGATGGTAACTTGGCAGACACAGTGGCGTGTTTGACTAAATGCATTATGCTATTATTCAGTCTCAAATATTAGGATTCAAAGTTCAAATCCAATTGGTTATCCACATCTTGCGTTGTTATTGTGTTGTTGTTGATTGTCATTTCAACCAGGTTTAAGAAGACCGATGGTTAAAAACATTCGAGTCATGATCAATCAGCTTTATCTATCTCTATCTATCTATCTATCTATATATATATATATAGTTATATAGTTATATAGTTATGGTATCATCCGTTAGGAACATGAGACAGCATAGTATAAAGCTCGTCGACCCTCAGAATTACCTAGTACTATCCGGTAGCATTATTATATACTTCTATGTTTATGTTTGGGTATTCGTCGTGTGTGAATATAAAATTTAAGAAATTGGAGTCAACAAAGAGTACGGTTCTCCAAAAGTAATTGTATTTGATTGTAAAAGATAAAATATAAAGATAAAAAACATTCACATAGGCGCAGGAGTGGCTGTATGGTAAGTAGCTTGCTTACTGACCACACTTGCCTAAAGTGCCACTTGCGTGGCACCTTCGGCAAATGTCTTCTACAAAACTCAGGCCCACCAAGCCTTGTGAGTGGATTTGATAGGCGGAAACTGAAAGAAACCCGTCGTATATATATATATATATATATATATATATATATATATATATATATATATATATATATATATGTGTGTGTGTGTGTGTGTGTGGTGTATATGTTTGTGTATCTGTGTCTGTCGCCCCAACATCAATTGACAACAGATGCTGGTGTGTTTACGTCCCCGTAACTTAGTGGTTCGGAAAAAGGGACCGTTAGAATAAGTTCTAGGCTTACAAAGATTAAGTCATGGGGTCGATTTGCTCGACTAAAGGCGGGGCCCCCAGCATGGCCGCAGTCAAATGACTGAAACAAGTAGGCCCCTCATCTTAGATACCACACGCCGTGACACCTTCAGCGGTTTCGCTGCTCACTAGGCTGTGAAAAGCAGACTGTCAAAGTGTCGGTCGCTCTCTGACATCTTTATAGTTGAGGCTTTGACAGTTGAAACCTCCAGCCTTCCTTGTCCCAGGATCATATCCCTACTCACCGCTGTCAGTGCAGAGATTATTGTGAGCCCCGCAAATCAGACTGGCTGTTCAAGTACATCTCCCTTATTATCATCCGGAGCAACGCCTTTTCCATTTTGTCCACTGGTGCCATGAGAAATGTTTCTGTACTGTGAGAGGCAAAACTTCTTTAAAATGGACAGAGATATAATAGTTTGAAAGCGAAAGAATTCCTTGACCAATTTATGCAACACATCGAGGATGCAAGAAGTATAGAATGCTGGTTGTAGTTGGCTGTCTGAAACCTGAAGCGAGAAGCTGAATCACTCACTATAATCTTTCAGAAAAATGGCCATTAAAACGAATTTAATAAAGACAATAATTGATAACTCTGAATATCAGA